>NC_086286.1:1919196-2094196 GCF_963924245.1 Chroicocephalus ridibundus
TATTTCATACCATATTAAAAAGTTTCTGACCATACCTTTAATCCGCAAAATCATTACATCCTATTTTTATGCACACACGCATATAAAAACACTCCACAAAATGAATCCGCGTTTACACCCTCCTCACCATAATCCCGCAGCGTGGGGAAAGGAGGGAGGCGCAGCGCCGAAGCACTCCGCTGCTCGCTTCAGTCCAGGAAAAGGCAAGTTTGTTGTCGTATAAAGCAAATAAATAGAAAAGTCAGAAGGAGAAGAAAAAAAAAAAAAGCCCTACTGCGTTGGATTGATTTAAGGGTAAGTGCATGCTGCCAGAGAAATAGATTTTTTACACCCGTTAGGCAGTCATTTTTACAAATGTACGATGTGAGTACTGATTAGAGCTTGTGCACAAAAGAACATTTTTTTAATATTTTTTTTCCTCTTTTTTTTTGTTCATCCCGCCCTTCGCTCCGCATGGCATGACCCCACTCTGCCAGGCAGCCCCCCATCTCCTGGGGGTCACTGCTGGGGGGACGGGAACCTCAGCCCCTGCCCACCGCGGGGTGGAAAATCCAGTGCCCCGAGGCTTGGGGCGGGGGGGATGGTATGGGGGGGTTTGGGAGGGGATGGGGGGGGTCACAGGAGAGAGAAATACTTTACCCCACTTAACGTAATTATTTGGGGGCTTTCAGTAAGAAACCAGTAATGGATTTTTTTTTTCTTGTTCCCCCACCCCAGGCTTTCGCTTGTAAGAGCAGCTAAAACTAAACTAGAAAGAGGAGACGAGAAGGAAATGTGTAACAACACCTTCGGTTTGTAGACGGTTCACACCCTGCGAAAGCAAAACAACTTGAGCAGGAAGGAAATCTGGGTACCGCACAGCTAAATATAACAAAAAAACCTGGGTGAAAAGCAGCCTTGTCCAATTACCCTCCAAAGCGCTGTCATTACCCTGATGGCTTTTCTTGGTAAAAATTGGTGACAATTTCACGACGAGTTTTGGTGGCATCTTTGCACCTCAGAGAAATACATTCAAAAGCAAAAAGCCAAAGCACCAGGAACTGGCTCATTAGATTTTAAGCCTCTTGCAGGAACAAGCATCAATTTTGTACATCCCCCACCTTTCCAGGAATTTCAAATTAAAAAGAAAACACAAACATCTTGTTTGCAAATAAAGGTTTGATCTCTCAGGCTCTCACTATGTATTATTTGCCAAGCAAAACAAACTTCGAACACAAACAGTTCAGCTCCTTTCCCATCTCCAGAAGACCTAGTAAAGGGTATCGCCTCGCCACGGAGATGCCGTGTATAAAACCAGGGGAGAACAACCCTCCGCCTCCGCACCTTCAATCTGCAGACAAAGGGAATTTTTTGCGTTCCCATTTTACATAAGGCGGCACGAGACATTAAGTAACTTTTCTGAGTCAGTAAATCAGGCTGCCCCGTGACTGCAGGAGGAGATGGGGATGGCCGAGTGGGTGCTTCGCTTCGTTAACGTACCCCACGATGCTTCCTCCTAAAATGAGACTGACGTGTTCCCCCCCCAGCCCCAATGCAAATTTGTACCAGCTCAAGTCAGGAGGTCCAAAGAGTTTATTTCTTTTCCTTCTTCATTTTAAGCCTACTGGATTTCTTTTCACAGATGAAATACCGCAGGAGTGGGATTAGAGAATAGGTTTCCTAAATATTTATGGATTAACCTAAACTAGAGCAGAGAGAAAAGATAATATTAAAAATTACTAATCGTGGGAGCTCTCCAAACTTCTTGTCTCGAAGAGGCTTGGAGAGTTGGGCTACCTGTCTGACGGCAGACTCTAGTGCTTCCGGAAACCATCGGAGATCAACAGGATCTCGTCCAGGGAAGTCAATGCCAGCAGCTCCGCTTGCGCCCATGGCTGGGGTGCGGGGACCCGCCACCCCACTGTCCCTGCGGAGAGACCTTAATTCCAGAGCCGAGCTTTGCTATAAACCAAACCAAGGCTATTTTCTTTGCCTTCATTAAGGCCCATTCCCATCACGCGTTTAGACAAACTCTTACTCCTAAATTTTCTTTTTTCTGCCACAAGTGCATTTTCTAATTGAAAAGAGAGGTAACTTGTTTTAGTGTCACAGACTTTAATTAAGCATAGTTTGTCTAGAATAGCTTCAGGGTTTATTTATTATTTATTAAAGAAAGGTTAGTTATTTATTGGGGGGAGACACATCTGTAGTTGCAGCTTCACAGCATAAATCACACAGCCCATCACTCAACCTGCTTTAGGACATTAGTGGATGACTATCGGGGTCAGGAAAAATATTTCTTTTATGGATACAGTGTTACAGAATAAGGATATTTTCCATAGTTTCAAGTCTCCCTTGAAGCCGCGGTTGTTTCTGGTCACTATTCAAGGATCAGACATTGGCTTTGTTTAAAGAGGAAGCAAATAAACCACGGGTCTGACTTTGCACCCTTCATGTAAGAGGGCTCCAACGCCACCATCATGGGCGCGGGGTGCACAGGAGGGGACAGGCTGCTGAAGGCCCCGCCACTGACGTTTTTCCTTCCCTCCGGCAGAGGGGAAGATGCAACTGGAGCGGCACGCAGGGAGGCATCCTCTGGGAAGAGGCAGGACGTGCCCAGAGCAGCTCCGGCTGCGGAGAGAAGCTCCCTGCCAGGACCATTGAACAGCCATTCCAGGGCAGGGGCCCGTAAAGCCAACGAGGAGGCCCATAAAGCCATGCTAAGTCATATTTTTGCTTTTTTTTTTAATTAAAAGAGCTTTAACTTTCCCCTCACCACTTCTGGGCTGAATTGGTTTGATCCAGAGAGGTAGTTACGCATAAGAGCAACCACTTTATATTGAATTAGGGGATTTCTCATGCAACACATCTCACCAATTACAAGGCAGGGATGCAATTCTATGATTTATAATACATTATACTGTTAAGTAATATAACATTATAGATACAATTTGTACCTATCTCTCCATGGATTAGAGAGGTGGCACACGAAGAGTGGATCATTAAACAGCAGTGCAAGGCCAGGGGCCAAGCACTTCTGTTTAACAAGCTGCTCCAAGCACCACCTCTCTAATCCACGGAGAGAGAGAATAAATTGTTCCTGTGTCTTGTTATAAATCATGTTCTTTTGGGTTTGGGTTGGTGGTTTGGTTTTGGGTTGGTGTTTTTTTTTTTTTTTAATTAAAATAAATTAAAATTCTGTTTAGGGACATCTCTTTCCGGGGCTGAGCTAGTTTAAACTGAAGGCACTTCTGTTCCGGAAAGGGTCTGAAGACAGATTGTATAATTTACAATCTGGCTGAATTTGGGGGCGGTACGGGGGAGCGAGCGGCTGCACCATCCCTCTGAGGGAGGGCAACTACTCTCCCATCCAGGCCAGGCCATTCGATGGCTGAAACACCCACATCCTCCCAGCTGTGGTGGCATGGCTGGAGCTTGGGCAGCTGGAGGGGACAATCGGCTCCAAGCTGCCTTGAGTGAAGGGGCTGCAAATGGCAGGCGCGGGCTAAGAGCCAAGAGCTTCGGCTGCATCCTTACTCCATCAGGAAGAAGTGTCCTGGGGACACTCAGCAGCCCACCAGCACCAAATTTTCCCAGGATGCTCCAATGAAAAACCCACCAGCAAGCATCTGGGTGACACCAATGCCTTCATGGGTGGTGGCACCAGGGCTGGAGCACCTCTGCTGTGAGGACAGGCTGAGAGAGCTGGGATTGTTCAGCCTGGAGAAGGCTCTGGGGAGACCTTATAGCAGCCTCTCAGTACCTAAAGGGGGCCTACAGGAGAGATGGGGAGGGACTCTTTATCAGGCAGTGGAGTGATAGGATGAGGGGTGATGGTTTTAAACTGAAAGAGGGGAAATTTGGACTAGATATTAGGAAGAAATTCTTTACTGTGAGAGTGGTGAGACAGTGGGCCAGGTTGCCCAGAAAAGTTGTGGATGTCCCTTCCATGGAAATGTTCAAGGCCAGGCTGGACAGGGCTTGGAGCAGCCTGGGCTGGTGGGAGGTGTCCCTGCCCAGGGCAGGGGGGTGGAACTAGATGACCTTTAAGGTCCCTTCCAACTCTAACCATTCAGTGATTCTATGACACCACGTTTGCAACACTGACGCTCCCCAAGGCTAGATAATCCTGCCACCATTCCCATGCGGACATTAAAAAGCAACCGTGGCCAAGTAAGGCGAGGTCTTTGGGAGGACAGAGTTGACATGGTGGTATTTCAATGCAGCGTGCAGACCTGCTCCGCTCGATGGCCATCTGTAGCAGCTGAAGGTGAGCTCTTTGACCTCTATCTCTTCTGTTTATATTACCTCTCTAGGGTCAATAAATGCAGATACAAAGACCAGGCTCTGCAGACAACACACCGCTTTATAGCATTGGCACCAATATTAGGGTTCCATGCCTCAGCTTCCAGGTTTATTAAACTCCATTATAATCCCCTTAATGATGACAACACCTTTCTATAACAGTACAGTTGCTTGGCTCCTGAGGAGAGCAGCACAATGCAGGAGGCTGAAGATATAAGGACACTGTTAGGCTGCCTTATAGACCCTAACTCATCATGTGACAAGTCATTGATTTCTATTGACAATTTCATTGTAATGTCAGAACGTAACCTGAATTCATCTTTCATCCACTTCAAAAGTAAACAATAGCCCTTGGAAGAGAAAAAAGGATAGCATTAAAAAAAAAAAACAAAACCAAAAATAATAAAAGAACCCAGCTTTTTCTCAAAAAACAAACAGAGAACCAAGACCGCTCGGTAGCTACGTAGAACAGAGCAAACTATTAAAAGGGAACACACTATTTGACAAATCCTGTCACAAATTATTCACAAATCTACCGTCATTCATTCAATTCTTTTCAATTTATGAAACTATATTAAATTAGCATTATTCCACAGAAACTATTTTCAGCCTAAGAAAAATTCTGAGTGATATTTACAGTGTTTGCTGACAAGACATCATCACCTCAGCCACAATAAGGTGCCATCACTGTCCCCTGGCTTAACAAGCAGCTTTTAAATAAGTAGGGATTGGGAGAGACTACAATCAGACCTTCGATGCCGTCTATGTTTGAAAGAGAAGATAAAAAGGAAAGGCTGGCAGAACTTGGCACTGGCACTACATTACATTTCTATTAATAAAGAATGGCAATCAGCTCGAAAATTAATGTGGATCTGTTATCTCTTCACACACACAAAGAATTTATGTCTAACGTGTTCACATGGGCTACGATGCAAATGATGGGGCCAAGTCATTCGTTTTTCTGTTTGATTACCTCTGTGCCTCCGCTCGGGTCTGGTTTTGTAGGTTTTTCTACAGCAAAGCATGTGCAGTCATGTAGGATAAAGATCTAACTGTCGGCACGGTCCCTCTCTGCTTTTCTAGAGGCTGGACGGAAACACTTCATACGCACGCAAAATGCAAACTGAAATTTGCGAATTTCTAGTTTTTGGGCACCTGTTGCTCTTCACCACTACTATTTAATAGACCCAAGCACGCACATGGCGCAGGATGGAAGTTTTCCTGGACTTAAGGCTAAGACACCTCCAAAGTCCTTCACAAATATCAGACTCGCTGGCAGACGGGAACGCTGAAGTACAGATTTCCACACCATGATGAAAAAGAAAGAGACCCTGGAGCCTTAAAAAAATAAAATAAAATAATGGAAATACACCTCTTCATTTCAGTTTCACGGGATTCAAATGATTTACCAAAATTCCCTAAGCAATTTTCCTGCAGCACGGCTCCCTAATGAGGCTGGGGAAGCAGCTTCCCTCCACGCTACCACAAATAGCTAGTCGGGGCTGAATGGAAGGTTTCTTGGCTGGTGCAGGTCTGCGACAAGTATAAAGGGTACACTCAGTCTTTCAAGGTGGCAGTCGCAGTACTGATGCCAATCTGCTGGCCACAGCTTACCCATCAGCCATCTACCTTTTCTAGCCACACACCACCCCATTACGTACTCTTAATTTCAAGATATTTGTTTGGGGTACACTAATATAGGTTGTTTTTTCAACAACAGTTACTTGGGACATTGTTTCAAGTGGTTGTCTTCAACCAGTTTCAAACTGAATAAACAATAAAGAGAACTTCTTTAATTACCA
Organism: Chroicocephalus ridibundus; assembly: GCF_963924245.1. NCBI lineage: Eukaryota > Metazoa > Chordata > Aves > Charadriiformes > Laridae > Chroicocephalus > Chroicocephalus ridibundus. Next base: position 1,925,283 of record NC_086286.1, read on the forward strand.
CTTGCGCTACAAAGTTTTGGCATAAATAGGATCTCAAGATATTTCACTATATTGTTCTGGACGACCAGGAAGCATGAGATAGAAATGCTTCATCAGTCTAGAGAAAAAAGAAGAGGGGAAAAAAAAAAAAAAAAAAAGAATAGCCATTACAAGAAGGAAGAAACAAACCAAACAGAAACCTGATGAGGTGTTTGCCGATTGGGAGTTTCTATTCCTTTTAAAACATTATCTCATGCGTTGTCCATCTTGTCTGGGCAAGTGACATCATCTCGCCTGATACGGCCCATCTAGCTACTCACAAGCAAAAGACAGAGTCATCCTGGGATCTTGTCACATCGTCTCACCCAGGGAGAAGAAACCTGACAGTACCTTGGCCATCTCGGCAAGAAGCAGCAACGAGGAGCAGCCAGGAAGGGAAGCAGGAAGGAGATGAGTCTCTCAGCAGGGAGGAGATGCATCTTGATAGACTCCCCCTCCCATTCTTCTCCAACCTCCGGGCCCAGCTGGACTCAACGTCCCAACTGCTCTCCCCGTTAGGATGAGGGACATGGGAAGCGCACGGCTGGCAATACACCCGACAGGCTCAAAGGGATCTGAGAACACCCTCAGGTTCACAAGCACCCGGAGTTTGCCAAATCATTTTAGCTCATCTCTAATTGTCAGCGATCTCTATTAGCTCAGTAGTGTGGCTTTGACATAAGGATGAACAGAAGGGTTGTTACTGGCTAGTGATAGGAGAGAAGCTTCTGGTCCAAGGAAAAAAAAGCATCTTCCATGGCAGAAGGAGAATCTTTTTTTTCCTTCCCACATTGGCTATACTATATGGAAGGTTAAACGATAGAAGACAAAAGGGACTACACAATGAGCGTCCATCAGCTTAAACTTTTCCTGATGTCAAATATAAAAAAAAAAAAAAAGAAAAAAGAAAAAGGCTTTATTGTAGTGTTTCACCGTTTTAGCAATAACGGATCCATTTTACAATCATCTCTAAGAGAAAGGAGAAAAAAAAAAAAAAAAGGGAGGGGGAAATAGCACCATGCGTGGCTATTGCGATACAGCACAACTCCATTTCAACCGTCAGCTCTAGGAGATGGTTTGTTTGACGGGGGCAGCTCCTTCTCCAGAGCACTTCCCTCTTGGATGGCCGGGCCCTCTGACACCCAGCACCACGGTGCAACTTTCCCCATGCCAACTGAAGCTAAATTTATGAAGATGGAGGGAAAGTGGAGAAGGGAAAGAAGAGTCTCAAGTCAGGGGTAAAACTGCTCCGAGACCACATTTTCTTGGATTATGCCAAAATTCTGATCTTTCCACATTATTTCTGTGAGCAACAGCCCAAGTTAGTAGGATCTAAAAATACCCCAAACACATGTTTGGTTTTGCAAACAGTGTTTCATTCATGCACGTCTGCCTGACGATGCATCATTACAATTGTAATGAGATAGCTGCCAACCCTGGAAGGGGATATTGCTCAGCGCACCTGGAATGCTGAAGAGGGACTGAAGCCATCATAGGAGATTAAAATGAGTTTCACTATATAGAAATAAGAGACAGATTAAGACAGGCCAGGAGCTAGAAGCTACTTGAGCTTCTCAAATGGTCTATGGCCATGGCCACTCCTGGTTTAGACTTAATTTTTTGCCCAATACAACAACCAGCAAAAGCATCCCTCAGATCCCAGGAGTGACCCCAGTTACACGTTAGATCCTGGGATGGGCTCAGGCGTTCAGGTGGCAACTGCACCCACGCGCAGCGGTGGGCGTCTTGGCTGCTTGAGACAAGATGTACCACAAGCAGGGAAGATAAACCAACCCTAAATTAAAGCGCTTCCAACATAATGCAATTACACTACATAATGTTTACTTATCTTATATACACTCCGAGGGAAGATAAATGTCTAGTAAAAACCACAATCCACTATTAAACAGCTATAAAATACTTTGCTGTCTTCCCGTTTCAAAAGCTCCCATAGTATAAATAGTGGTCAAAAGTTCAGTGAACTGTCTTGTAGTCTGGTGCTCCATTCAAACCCTGCTATTTCCAGAGAGTCTCCTGACACCGTATCTAATTTCCAAAATGAATATGCTTTAATTTTCCTTCTTCATGCATTGTGCTTTTTCCTCATTTAAAACAGCAACAGCCTCTGGCAGTAAAGGACATCACATTTCTGTGTGAGATGAAGCTTTTTTCCCCCTATATATGGGAGAATGGCATGGGTCAAGGGAGAAAAAACGTATGCAAAAAACATCACACCCCACTGACCCCAGTATATTTTACATTACAATTTTGCCATTTCCAATATAGGTTCATTTTGCAGTGGACCATATCAGCCATATTTCAGGATTTACAAAAAAAAAAAAAAAAAAAGAAGAAAAATTCAGTACCTGGAGCATTGTCTGCATACGGTATGTCTTAATGCAATATACGGATCATCTTATTAATGTGTAGTGTAGCTTGCAGAGAACAGGCAGGCATGCAGGGAATACTTATGCATGCCAGGGAGGCCGCACAGGTGTACCCACTGTGGGCTTGTATATGCATTCAATTAGAGCTGCAGATAATACGCAAGTGCATTTTTATGTCTTAAAAGCCAGACTGCTATACGCTGCAGGTGAAACCCCTGAAATCAGGGGGATTTTCAGTGGGGAGGGGGGTTTGCCATATAAGCCTTCCTCCCCTGAGCCATTAAAGTCCCCGTAATGGGGCACCTGACACAGGTTCAGACATTCAAGCTGAGGTTGCCACGCTTTCAGTGGGCAGCAAAAGTAGCTTTATCCCCTGGCATACATTAAAAGGCCTCCTTCCACCTCTTAGAGCAGGCAGAGATAATTCAGAGCCTGACTCGAAAGGCACAGAAGGTTCTGGCAGCTTCTCAGTACTTTGCAGCCATCCTTTACCCCTCAGTGTTTTAACAAAGTTCAGCTGTGACCACAAGCCCACAAATTAATTTAGCCGGGACACCTGAAGTTTGCATTAATACTGCGGGGTTTCTCTGAAGCTGCAGCAGCAGAGGAAACGATGCAGGTTTTGCTCTCCCAGCCATTCTCTGAGACCAGAGACCCCAGGAAAAGGATGAAGTAGAAACCTGGGGCAATCCTTGCTTTAACCAGGGGGAAAACCCACATACTCAATAGGAGTGTTGCCTGACTAAAGACCGTAACAATTTTGAACTCGTGTACTGCAAAGACCATAATGCTCACAGAACTGGCACATCTGACCATTACAAACAAAACCATCATCCACTATTTTGACAGAAAATCAAAGAAGTCTGACTTTCTTAAGAAGTACCGATTGCCATAAAAATCCTGCTGCTATCGACAGATGATCAGCTAGGTGAAGACTCACAAGAGAGGCAATAAATGCTTACAGGTGTCTAAAGGTTAAACATGCCAACCAAGCAGAAGCATGCAATGGGGGGTAAATATAGGTGAGTAGAGGGATTAAAAAGTAAAAAAAAAAAAAGAATAAATTAGGTTCTTGCCACACAAAGACAAAATCATCGTCTTTCACATCAAGGAACTACTCCACCTTGCAACAGCCATAGAAAGGAACAACTTCAGGTCCTACAACCATCAAACCTTCTCTGCTCATCCTCTCAAAAAAGCTTGAAACGTTGTGATGGTACAAAGCTTTAAGACTTTAGGACTAACGGAAAGACTTACCTGAAGTTCAGGGCAGCCTAAGAGAAGACAACCCAGGTGGTTGGTTGGAGATGTTGAAAGGGACCGTGAAGGAGCATGCAGGAGAGCTGCGTGCATCAGAAGCAAACAGAAGCTCAAACCCAACACCTCCACAGGTGTTTGGGATACTCTAATTAACTCCCTTTAGCTCATTGGTTGTAATTACTCCTCATCCATACCCTGCCAGCTGGCTCCTTGTGCCCGGACTCAGCACTCCCTAAATCCTGGTGTGGATCTGGGGTAGCTAAAGGGGTTATTGGGTTATTTCAAAGTCCTGGCCAGGGAACTGGAGTGGGGACTGGCCAGGGCACTATGGGCAAAGGGTCTCCTTTAACAGGAGGCAGCTGGGAGCCTTGAGACTTCGGGCATGGGGACAGCCTGCTGGAAATGAACATAAATGCAACTGCAAGAACAGCAGGTTTTTTGTTATTTTAAGTAGAAAGGGTAAAATATGCAGTATTTTCTTCAGCTGTTAGCTCTCTTAAATGTCACGGAGAAGCATCCTGTTGCCTGGGAAGTTGTAGACTCGGGGCTCAACAGGTTTGCTTGCTTATTGTCAGCGTTTACCTGAACTGGTTTTTAATAAAAGTCTTTGAAGAGAGAAAATCTCTTGCCTGAGATGAGTCGTTGGGAACCTGAGTGGAGGCCCCTGAGAATTCCTGAGCTACTCAGTGGCAGTCAATTGCCTCCCTGAAATATCCCATTCCTTCATAACCGCAAAGCCCCTCCGCGATGCTCTGCACAGGACCGGCTTCTCTGTGAGTGGTTATTGGATGGGAACTGACGGTGGTGTTTACACCTCCGCGTTCTCAAGGATGTCAGTATCTCTCTGGCAAACATCGCTGTGTTTCAAATGGCCAATTTGAGCAAACTAGATGTGGTTGAGGGCAGAACTTGGTCCTTTCTATATTCATCCAGGGCTTTGAACTTATCAAAATGAACTTTGATTTCATAAAATAATACTACTAATAATAATAATAATGTTCCCTTTGGCTTCAGAGCACCAGTTCCATCAAAGTACCAACTATTGAAAGTTCAACTGCTAATGGCAAGCTATTTTGAAAAGGGAAAAGTCTGGAGGCAAATTACGAGGGAAAGAATAGATATTAATCATTGTTAAAGTCATTCGGTCTCAGGCATTATTTTCCTTTTCTTTCATTATTCATGATGAGTTTTTCGCTTCAAGGCCAAGAGAATTCATAGGGCCTGACCCATCCAAACACAACCACGACTGTCTGAACAATGCAGCCCAGCTGAGTCTATAGATTAAAAAGGAGTCCAAATGGAAAGGGGAAAAAAAAAAAAAAAAAGATTATTTCAAACAGTGGATGGAAACACGTACATGAAAGTATAATTCTCCTTCTGACCGGTTCATTTCCCAGTACCTGGTCCACTGTGTTCCCATCCCATCCATGCTGGTGGGGGATATGTGGTATGGGAGCCCCAACAAGCAACTCCTTTCGTTTGCTGTTTCTCTGACTCTACCTCTCTGGCCTCTAAAGCCAGCCTACTGGTGTTAAGCCTCTTTCAGTTAAGGGAAGGCCTCTTACCTTTCCTTTCTTAACTTAACTCCAGAGCTAATGGAAACTCAGTAGCTTCACTCATAAGTCGGGTAAGCTGCACGGCCTTTTCCTGCTGTAGCACACGAGCGGACACTGTGAAGTGAGCCTAGAGACATCTGCAGCTCGCTCTGCTACGAAATTGAAGAGCTTGGGAAAAAAAAAAAAAAAAAAAATCACAATCCAGGAAGGTTTTGGTTTGGTTTTTTTTTTTCCAAAAATCTCCCCTGGGAGAGATTTTGCCCGTTTTGGGTGTGGCGAGCACCAGGACTGCTGCAGGTAGAGTCGTGCATTAGGACACAGATGGACACCATGTGTGTGGCAACCTGCCCTTACCAGAGGGTGGAGGTGGGGTGAGAAGAAGCTTTCGGAGCAGAAGCAATGACAGCGCATGGACCTATTTTCTCCTCCTCTGGGAACATCCCCAAGTAGCCCCATCTTTGTATGCTGCCAAAGAGAAATGGCAACTCAGAGTTCCCTTTGCTTCGGGGTAAAAAGCCCGACAGCATTACTGTGGTATATTTATATTTGTAACTGTGCTCCCTGGAAGACAGGAGTTTGTAATGGAATATCTTTGGCAACCTTGAAGGTAACTGGTGTACTTTGTGCACTCTGAAATAAACTCAGCAACATGTATCCTCACTCAGACTCTGCAGATGCGTGCATCTGCAGAACACGCTGTTAATAATTAATATAATTGTATAAACCCCTAGGTATATAAATACACAGACAGATCCTCACATTTTGCCTGTTTCTCTGTAATAAATACACAAACTGAAACAAATGTAACAAGATACATTATACAAATCTGCAGACAGAAGTTGTATCAAAATTTTAACTCTCTTCAGCAAGAAAGCGCTTCTATTTCCAGTAACGCTGGCAGCATATACTGTAGCTAGGCAGCCGCGTTTATTTTCAATTATCATTTTTGCCTTTTTATACAGCATAATGAAATGCCTGGTAAATTATACATTTTTGTAAAACACAAACTTGTCTCTTTATTTGCAGCTCAAGTCTTGCAGTATGGTTTTGTCTGCACTAGTTCTAGCTCTTTGCGAGAGGCGAGCTGCCGTCCTTAGCTGTACTATGCGGAGTGCAGTACCTTACTCGCCAGGCCCCGCGGAGATGCAGCCCGGTACCCAGTGACCGCGGCTAAGGCTCAGCTCTTCGGAGGAAAGGGTGAAGGGTCCCAACACCCTGTTTGCCGTAACATCACTCATACGCATCTGCTCCATCTCCAATGCCTAAGATTTTCAACCCACCCCCTGCTAAACAAAAGCAGATTCTTTAGGGGGGGGACGGGACACGTGTATAGCTGCTCCCCCCAGTCTCCCTTTAGAAAGATGCTCTCATGGCAGATGGATCTCAATATGCCGTCTCCCAAATCTTAAGCAAGTCTGAAAATATAAAGTTCACTTATACCAATGGGCCATATATATCTACACCTCTCAATTCCCTGTCTCTTTAACTGGCACTTTGAACTAGTGAACACCTCTTTAATCTCGCCCCATTATCATCCTAATAGCACCTCCCGATATTCATAAATGTCTAGCAAGACTTTCAGCTATTTGGTACGAAGAAGAAATATCCGGCTAAATTGAGAAGATTACCACATCACCACATAAATCAGTGACAGGCTGCGTGTTATTACAGTTGATTTTTGTTGACAGTTGGCTGTAGGCAGTTGTGTTTCAAATGCCTTTTTTCACTGGGAAATTAAACAAAATTCCATGCAAAATGCAGCCCTCCAGTTCAAAAACTGTAAATCCAAAATTAGCATTTCATACTTTAAAAGGTAGCACAGCACAATTTTCCATTGAAAGGTCTGTACCGTTGTCACAAATGGGTGCTTCACACATGACACTAATGCTACTGATGCCTTTTAAGAAAGCCACCTTTCTCTGATATTATTTTCTTCTCCTAATAATCTGCATACACTACAGTTCATCCCTATGGAAAAGAAAGAGAGCTCACTTACTTATCTCTCATATGGGCGCATTATGCTTTCAGCAATTCAGACAGATAGGCTGGATGGGAGGGGGGTGGGTTGCCGAATCCTCCGTGATAAGAGGGAACGAATTGTGGCCAGTGAAAGGTTAATCTTCCCTCTCCCAGTCCCTCCTTCCATCTCAGCATAACCTGGAGAGCGAAGAAAATGTGAGACTTACAAAGTGAAAAGACACATCGGCACAAAACACTGTTCCTACTGGATCGTGTAGCACTTCATATACAATGGCCACGCATAACCTAATTAACGAAAAGACGTTGCTAAAAGTTAGGAAAGCAGCTTGGGTGATAACAGAGAGGACCAGAACTTGCGAAGGAGTTTCTGCTTCCAGCAGCTGCTGATCTGCCATTTTTTGGCTTGGATATTGGCCTCTGCTAAGCCAATTTTTTAGGGACCCTGGTGTGAGCAAGCAGCAGTAGTTGAGATGGAGCCCCTTCACCTCAAGACAGGTCCCTGACATCAGCTCCACCTTGGATGCTAGCTTAGAGACCAACAACGCAAGAAGTTTACAATTTTGGCTATATATAACCCAGTGCATTGAGGCAAAGAACTGCGATGCTTACTCCTGGGCACGGGGACAGACATGTAATGCGGTTTGTCAGGTAGAAGATGTTACGCGAGTCTTCACGCAAATACTTTGCTGGCAGCTAACTGGCTTCTGGCCACAGAGAGTCGAACGTCCTCTGGTCAAACTAGTGGGCTGAAAACCAAATCACCAGCCAATTGCACCTGGTTCATTTTTCCCCTATGTTCAAGGGCAGAGGCGTAAGACCACGGGGACGATGGCGCGTGTGAAGGATCACCTTTCTCCCAGTCCTGTCCTCAGAGGGGAGCTAAGGATGGAGAGTCCACCTAGTGATCTGCGAGCTGCGTAATCCCACCGCTTGTAACTGAGAGGAAAATACATTAATAGTAGCCAGTCCCAATAAAATTAAGTATTTCAGTCAATATTGAAATGGCTTCAGCTGACTTCATCATCAGACATCTTAAATAGCCGTCTCTCTCTCATTTGCTTATACCTGGGTCAAGGTTTAGTTTTTACAGCACGTGCCAAACCTTTCCCTGGTGTAACTCTGCTGACAGACCCAGACAAGATGTCCATGACAGCCCGGCCCCAGTCATTCGTGATGGGGCAAGGTATGGTATACCCATACATAAAAGCTCTTGACACTACTAATGGTTAGATTGGCACCCGATTACAGGCAAAGAATAAATGAATTGAGTGAAATAATCAAATTAAGGTACTGGTTGCCCTGTTGGGGAAAAAGGACCTGGCCAAGAAGGGTGTAAAATGGCAGCACGAGAGAAAACAGTGAATATGGTGGAGCGATCCTGTGTTGTGTATTGAGGAGAGGTTGGAAACAGGTCTAAGCTTTGGTGTTGAGTGAGCCACAGCCTACACAGAGCGATTAAATGATTTAAGGTAGCACTTGTTCAACACTGAACGTATTTATCCTTAATATCTGTACAGAATATCATAAAAAAGTTTATGCCACTAAGAGGTTCTCTTCTAATTCTATGTGCACATTTAATATCTTAGTATCCGATTTCCAGGGGATATTTCTTGTAAATTTTCAAGACACGTAAGAGGTGACCTCCCTTTTCTGCTTGGAACCAGCTTCTCGGGAAAACCAGGCAGCGAAGCACAGACCAAACTGGCAGTGTGAAGGAATGCAGTCCACAGGGAAGACACAATTTCCCAACCAAAAAGTGCCCATCACAAACACAAAGCAGCAATAACAAAAGCAGGTTTTAAGTACAAAGCTGCCTGTTCTGATAAAGATGGGAAACCAAAGTGCACTATCACTTGTATAGAAGAGGCTGAGCTGAACGAGACATTATTGCCAAGAATAACGCTTGAAACGATGTCTGACGAGGACTGCAACTGCGGGCAGAAGGTGACTCAGTTAGTAGTCACAAACAGGTATTTGTTTGTCACATGAAAAGCCTGAGAAGGGTGGCATCTACCTGTGCCTTCAGAGACAAGACAGGTTGCCCACTCCAGGGCACAGGGGCGTCCTCCTCTAGGTCCATGCTCACGCAAGGAGGACACAGACAGGCTGATGGAGAGGAGGGAGATGTTGGGGCACATGTGCACCCTCACCCCAACCAGAGGAAGGCATCACGGGTGAGGAAGGAGACGCGAGGGCTTTGCTTGAGGAGGAGCCCAGCGGTGACACCCAGCTGCAGCAAAGCTGATTGTGCCAAGGCATCTCGCCGCATCGAACAGCCTCACAAAACAAGTCAGCAAACTCACACAAAGAACATGTCAAAAGCTGAAATTATCTTTAAATGGAGAAGATGAGGCAATCTGTGGCGGTGGGAGCAGGTGAAGAAAAGGAATCACGGAAATCCTGGCCAGCGATTGTGGCAGAGCAGGTCCCTCCAAAGAGCCTGCGTGGCTTTAGAAATGGAAAGTCTTCTCCCACCGTTCCCTGACATGCAATTCTCTAAAACTTCTCTTTCTCCAAAACTTTTGGTTTTGGCATCCCTACAGACATTGTGTCAAGGGGAGAGTCACTGGGTTTGCCGTTTTGGTGAATGTAAAGGGTGCAAGCAACGCCTCCACTCCTCTGGCGTCATTTTCTGCACAGCCCAGGTGATTACATCTCAACAGTAATTTTTGGACCAAACCCCGTAAGACGTGATGAAATCACAGCGCGTATTTCACAGAGACATCCGGCTTTGCCTGAAAAATCACACTCAGCTTTGGATCGTAAGCCCGGGGATGTCATAAGAACAAGTCAATTATTCCACAAATGAAGGGAAATAATTTACAAATTTTAGCTGAACTAAGTAAAGAAGAGAAATAAATCTGCAAACCATCAAATGGTGCATCTGTTTATAATTATTATCATGCAAGAAATATAATGTTAGTTGAGCAACATAATTCTTTTTGTGTTTTGGGATTTCCTACTTTGCATCTTTTTGCCTAGAGATCTAGATCTCCAGAGCAGATAATTTTTTTTTCCTGGTGCCGCATATAAATGCCTCTTGACAGGAAATTTTTCCTTTCAAAGTATTGTTCATGTGGCTGTATTTAGAAAACGCAGTTCAAATACTGTTCTTCACTTTGTTCTTACAAGTTGTGAGTAATGCCCATAATCGTTCACATGGCGAGAGCGGCGCTCATGACAGGAGTCTTGAAATAACGTCAGCTGGCCGTCGCTCACAAGGCTCAGGTCTCGCAGTCTCCTGACTCCAAGCTCATCGGTATTAGCAGCAGAAGCTGGATTCAACTGCCGGCCAAATAACAGAGATATGCAGGCTTAATGCGCTGTCTTGAGTTGAGGTGCCCAGAAAACTTTTGGGGAAAAAATAAATTTCTAAAGTATCCTAAGGGACACGAGAATCGGAGCTGAAATTTAGTATTTTCCAACTGCTCTCACCCTTCCTCCTGGGACTGCCGTTGATCTTTGATCGCTTCCCTCATTTACAAACACTGTCATCTCCCCGTTCTCCTCCTATTCCTATCATTAATACAAATCTGGAAACAATGGCTTTCTCACTGCTAAAACATTGCAACATCCCACTATTTGTTTCCCCTTCTCAAACGGATCATTCATTATAACCCATATCCCCCAAAGAATTTTATCACTTGAAACCTGTTTGCAGTGAATCTAAAGTAGCTGGAAAATCATCTCAGAAATTCCTGCATACGCTGGAGCCGACTCCTCCTGGAAGCCCAATAAAGTGCCGAGTCCCTCTGCAGGCAATATCCATTTTTCTTCCTTCTGATACAGTCTCCAGCAGTAACCCCTGCAGCTGTTCACGAGCCATTTTTTTTTGCTGCTGAAATTCACTGCTCAGCTACGTTAGCTCTTGTACCCACTTCATCCCAGAGAGTTGTGATAATTGCCTCCTTGCTTCGTCGTTCCCACCACCTCCACGCTTATCGCAGAGGTCAGCTTTTCTTTTATCTCTTCTATAACCAACTCGTTATTTGCTGCTTTCTCTTGCAAGGGACAGGCTGCGGCTCCCTGTCTCCTGCCCCGTGCCAGTTTTCCGGGTGTTTGTGCACCTCGTTTGAATATTTCCTCCAAAAGGGACATCTCGATCTCTCAGCATTTGAATGTAGGATTTTACTCTGTTTTCCCTCGTCCCCAGCAGCAGCAGAGGGTTTGGGTGAATGCTCACCCGCGTGATGGCATATCACCAAAATACGAATACCTGCGGTTTGAGACCTGGGTGAGCAAGAATTTTCCCCAAAGATCTGGGCAGCCATTAGGATTGTGAAGGTTTTTTTGTAATAAACTAAATAGATGGAACACGCTCACTGCTTTTTACTTCAGGAAGGTTATGCAACCTCGTAGTGTTAAAATATATCAAAGGTGGGGCTTGGGACCCAAATTGCCTAACTGCCGGTGGAAAAGAAAGAAATGCTGAATATAAAACAAAATACTGTGGAAAACATTCTATGCTGCTAACAGTGAAGGTAGCTACGGCTACGCAATATTTACCATTGGGGAATCTCAGGCCAGGTCTTCCCTTTGAACTTGAAGTCAAGAATAAACCCCATTGCAGTAGACACATGGGGGGAAATTGAGAGTGCATGAAAGGGCAACCAGCCCTCACTGCTTTACAAGTCACCAAACTACCTAAATACCATCGGAAACGCTTTAAAAAAAGATGCAGATGATCAAACTCTGGGCTAACCTACAGACTTGAGGAGGACTTTTTCTTAGGACATACCATATTTTGAAATAACAGCAAATCCTAGACAATTGAGGCGTGGGTAATAAGGTCTGGAAAGCACAGGCAGAACTGGGCTTACTAAAATCAGCCTGGAAGTGTTGCTCACAAATTGTCACCAAAGCACTGTGAGAGGAGTGCAGACAGGGCAACTTTTACAGAGATATTAATGACACTCTTACTTCCAGGGCCTTTCAACGGGTATTACGTACCCGTTTCCCTATTTGAAAACGTGCCTCTTCACATAAAACAAGAGATCTCCATGTTTTCAAATAACACATCCACTCACGTAAAATATCTCCTTTGCTCAGGTGGACCAGCCATCGAGCAGCTGTGATGCTATCTAGAAATACAGGCGTGTTCTGGAAATGCAAGGGTTTCCAGCTTTTCAACCCATGTCAGTGCAATGCAGCTGAACTTCCTAATCGATTATAATTCATCCTAATATTAACAACAACACTGACCATGCATACATGCATAAAAAAGCAATTCTTTGCTGTTGCTTAATGTTAGCAGGAGGCCCACCCAGGCTGGATGGCCACACACTCAGCGCACCAGGACAAAGCAGGATGGCTTCACCCTGGGGCCACCAGTCCAGCAGGAGAGGTAGAGTCTAGTCCCATGTCTGTTCCCAGCCAGCCCAGCAACCCTCAGTCACTTTGCCTTTTTTTTTCCCCTCCCACCTTTGTCTATTTAAATCTGAATCTCCGTGAGACAGCAAATGTTTTTCTTCATCGCGGTGTGCACTGTTCCTGCAACAGTGGGACTTGTGTCTCGGTGGGACCTTGACGCACTGCGGTAAGAAATCAAGCAGAAAGAGCTGGCAGGTGAGAAGCAGCACCTCTTGACCTCAGCCGAAATCTTCTGATTTCAGAAGTGGCTTGTTTTAATCCAAGAGGGCAAAAGATGCTTGGGTATCGTGCAAGCTTGAGCATCCCTTGCTATCTCCGTTTATTAAAATGAGTGAAAAGGCAGCCTGTGCTACCACAGTGGGGAATTTGGGTTTTGCAAATTACTTTATTTCTTTGTCCAAGAGAGCAAGTTGGGGGCCATCTTTTCATGAAAGGTCCGTGAGCACGCCAGCTGCCTCTCACTTCTCATTTTGCTTTTAAAACAGACCATCGGCCACGCAATGCCGCACGACACTAAAGCGCAGAGTCTCCTGAGCCCAGTGGGACCTCAACCACTGCCATTTGAGTAGCAGACAGACACCAAAAAAAAAAAATAAATCTTAAGACCTACCGGGGCGTGGGGTGGCCGCTCCGCATCTGACACCTGCAATGCAGGGCCTGGTGGAAAGCCCCATGGCCAGCTCGAAAGCATGGCCAGCAGCAGGTCTGCTGCTGTGTTGTGTCCCTGCTCACCCCCAGCAAGGAGGGGATATTCAGGGCCAGCTCTCAGGGACAAAACACTCTGAGCATAAACATCTCCTTGCATAGGTCCCATAGGGCAACTTGTGCCAACACGGCGTGAACTGCCCCACAGCCAGCAGCAGCAGGGATGCGACAGGGGATGTGGCCCATTGGTTCTTGCAGGCAGACACACCGGCCACGTACCCAGGGCGAGAGCATGACCCGCCGAGCTGCTGCCTGTGCCTGGGGACAGCTGAGCCCCAGCCTGGCCAGGACGCTCCCGTGGAGCTCCTTCCTCCCGTGCCTAATATCACCCACATTTGAGGGCTCCGCTTAGCACAGCTGCAAGGCCCCATCGTGGCTAAATTACTGTTTTACACTTCACATGAGTGGACAGGAAGAAGCCCTACTTCTCCCCCCGTGTACTTATTACTTTATACATGTTTCCGCCTCCAAAACGTGTCGGTACTGCTTCACGCGGCCGTCCCTGCGGATGTGAGCAGGGTGTGTGTTCAACTTCTCATCTGAAATATTTGCATGAGTGGCCGGTTTCCTCCCTGCCCCACCGGGGAGAGGAGTATCTTTCTCTCACTTCTCTATTTTGTCATGATCTATAGAAGTAAGTTCAAAAGGGCAGGAACGAGGGTCTGACATCCTGATGCTTTGACTCACCCTTATGAAAAGTTATTGGGGTCAGCACAGCTACAGCTGCTCGCTTCCCCCCCAGCCTCTTTAATTTTCGTTCCTTTGCCACACTCGGTGATAAACAATAATGAGCTTTTACATTTCCTTACTATCTACTTTACGTCTCACAGCCACAGGAAAACACGTACACACCCATACGTACGTATACACACACACGCAATTTATCAGTTAACTTCTGGAAAAAAAAATTGATATATCTACTGTGGAGATACGCGTAGGTTGTGGCTTTCGGCCTTACTGGCTTTTAAAAAGCTAGCGATGATAGATATTGTAATAGCTTGTACTGGATTAACAGAAAAACTTTGGTGCTGAAGAGCTTTTTCTTCCTCTTTTTCTGCCAAAGACCGAAGTTTGCACTGTACATTTGTTCACGCAATAAAAGCTGCATTATGTGCGGTACCTTAAATCCCCCGTTCTCCAGCACAGAGCAATCTCTCTCCGTGTATCACGCTCCGGTCTTCACGTCTGAGTACCTATAAAGAGATCGCCAAGTAAAACGTTGTGAATGCTGCTCTCCATTCTCACTCCTCAAAACTTTGTTGAATTTGCCTAGTTTTACACCTATTACAGCTCAAAGAGTGTTTTCCTCTCCCCTGCAGGGCTGTGGAAGCAGCAAAAGTAGTGGAGAAAGAAAATCTTCAGACTAGCTCACCACTTTCTCCCTTTAAACTGCTAAACAGAAGTATTAAGGTCTCAAAGTTTTATTTTTCTCCATTTTATTTCTTTTTTATCACTGGCTACCGCAACTCAAAATGCCTCATCTGTATCAGCAGCTGTAGTCACACTGATAACGCAGATTTCCAGGCAAGATACTCGGAGCGAGCCTTCTGTGTGGTTTTCTTCTAACACCAAGAGTACAGAAAATTTTAGTCCAACAATTGACTTCATTCTCTCATTTGAGTTTTCATTTTCCCCAAATGGCAGGAGGGAAAAAAAAAAAAAAAAAAAAAAAAGAGAGAGAGAGAGAAAAGAAAGAAGAAACACAATATTTATTGCATGGAAAACGCCTGAGGGGAATGAACTAAATTCAGCACTAACTTGCAAAGGCAGATTTTAAAGTTGCAAAATCA
Source organism: Chroicocephalus ridibundus (assembly GCF_963924245.1). Lineage (NCBI taxonomy): Eukaryota > Metazoa > Chordata > Aves > Charadriiformes > Laridae > Chroicocephalus > Chroicocephalus ridibundus. The sequence goes on from NC_086286.1 coordinate 1,940,349, forward strand.
GAGCATAATTTGGCCCAATATTTTGTTTCAGTATTTGGCTCAGTGGAGAAACCAAGACATGTTTTTTCCTGCCTGGGAATTATTGTTAAAATGAAAAATGAGTTTTCACAGAAGGAAAAGTATCATTGCTGCAAGCAAGCATGAACAATGCTAAATCTCGGTCACGCGTAAAACCCAAGAAGTGGCCAAAAAGCCCTTTTTCTGAGAAAGCTGGCGATCCCTGTTTTGGAAAGTTGAGTGATACCCCACGCCAGCTCGCTTTACCAGCACCGGCTGTGGAAATTACTCTCCTTGAAAGAACATCTACCTAATTTGTAGCAGTTAATAACTAACGGCATATGATTTTAAATCCCAGCAACACTTTGCTAGCTCCTGCTTTTAATTAAACCTGACTCGTCACGATGCAGGAACCTGTGGTTTGATAGGTGCAATGCTGGAGCCGCAGCCTGCAACGAGCGGGGCCAGCAGCAATGGTGTTATCCTGCGTGTGCTGGCACGGGCACGCCTGGCAGGACCCCCATCCTCTTCTCCTAAGTATGCATATTAATTCAGAGTCCTGTCAATTAGGGCTTGTTACTATGGTAATGGTGGCCTAAACTAATCAAGAGCCACTCACCCATCTCTGTGAGTATGGGCGAAGGAGCCCGTGGTCAGAATCCAGCCGCAGAGCTCCTCTGGACCAAGGGAACGGGAAAGGCATATGATAGGAAGTTAATGACGTATTAAAAACACATATTAATTAATGAGATTTTTAAAGTTACAGCTTTTTCTTGCACCATAACTGGTCTGCAAGTGGCAGGAGGGCTGGTCACAGGTGGAGCAGGCAGCTACCACCTCCTCGCTGCCCAGCACGGCCATGACTTCTGCCTTTGCAACTCCTACTCATCCTCCATCAGGGCCAGGAAATACGCAGTCCCGAATGCCACAACGCATCCTGAATATATCGTGTAACACCAGCCTGGACATCACTCAGGCATTAAAGCAGAGATTTTCATGGGCCTAAAGCAGATCTGTGCACCTTACTCCCATTTGAGCCTCTCCGTAGGAAAATCCAGAGCAGTTTTGATGACCAAAGGTCCAGGGCCATCAAACCTCCGCCTCACGGGAAGCGGCTGAGTTTTCAGTGCGCAGAGTCTCGAGGCAATTCTCTATCTGCTGCTGGATTTGTTTTGCGATTCCAGTATGTCTCTGTCCATGTGCCATTAAGAGCTCAATTCTTTTATTCGTGCCCCCCCCCCGCCTTTTTAAAACATCATGTTTATGCAAGTGGACAGGAGGCTCTCATATCTGGGTCACACGTTTGCTGGAGGTCATTGAAAGGCTACAAAATGGAGCATGCCTAATTCTGCTATTTCAGAAGTTTTCTCACATGTACTCAAGACAATTATGCCTATTAAATGAGTTCATTAAATTTCACAAATCCTTTGAAATTCTGACATACAAAAAAAAAATGTGCTGAACTCCTTGCATTTCTTCTAACGCCTCCTATAAATGCTCTAATCCGCGGAGGTGCTGGGGCCAGAGCTTGGCTGCCTGTGACGTGGCCAACGTATTAAGCACGTCCTGTCTCCATTGCAAGCTGAATAAACTAAGTAAGTAAAACGGAGCACCGAGGTCCATCAAGTGACCTTTTGCAGCATCACTGTCATCGTCCCAAGCACCACTCTACTGAGAATAATTTAGAGACACGGGATAAATGTCACCGATGCTCTTCAAGAGCTGCGGGGTTTGCGTCAGGACAAGACATGCGAGGCATTTCCAGGACCAAGAATTGGTTCCGTGCTGAGCTGTGAACTTCAGGGATGCAGCAGGAAAGCAAAGGTGGGCTCTGGGTGTCTTTGTACCTCCTCTGCACCGCTCCGGGCGCTGCTGCGTGGGACGTCCTGGTCTCTGCCCTCGCGGGGGGCACGGGGACTGTGGAAGGACATTTCCTAGGCTAAGCCACACACAGAGAAAGAGGGGACAACCAAGCCATGGAGCACAGGCAGAACCATCCTATTGGGAAGCAGCTTTTCCCATAAAGAAATGTCCTGATATTCAAAGGTGCTGAGTATCAGCAACCGCCTCATGAGTAAATAGGAGCTGCGGGTGCCCAGCCATTGCGATTCCCTCCCCCAAATGCTTAGGTGCCACACACTAACTACGTATGAAAACTTTCCTGTAAGTAGTACGACGAAACATACAAACAAAAGTTAATTGTTTATTGTTGCACTGTAATCCTAAGCAAAGGCGACGCCACAGGATTGGTTTGGCATCAAAAAGTTCTGGGAACCTACAAGAAAAAAAGTGCTTAGGGTAGCATGCCTTTGAGCAGCACACTCACTTCTAGGGAACTCTGTATATCCACTGTAGCAATTTGGAAATTAAAACGTACACACGATGATAGCTCATTAAGAAGTGTTTCTCTTCGGTGGGGAAGAGAGCATTTATCATAGTTGGCCCACACCAACAATCGGCTTTGGACAGAAGCCACCTTTACTAATGAATGGGAGGGAACAGTTTTTAATCTCTCTGAGATCTCTTATCAATTGATTTTGGATGATGTATGGTAGGTTTTATTATCCGAGAATTACGATACTCCTCAAGTGCCAGCAGAGCCCCAATATGTTTTCTTTGTATAGCTTTGTCTCCTGACACTATGTCATTTTGTCTTGACATCACAGTGGTCTCCCTGCAGACTCACTGCTATTGTCTCCCGTTACCCTTGTCTCCCCGGACTCGCATTGTCCTGCCTTCCCTGTGATCACACTAACTCCGATTTAAACAAACAGGGGTGGTGGGGGGGTGGAAATAAACCAGCTGATACCTTTGATTCATTTTAGCCACAAAATATTAAACAAGATGGTTTGCAACTCCGCGCTTGCTGATATTGTGAGAATTAACTCGCCTAGATTGATTATATTTATTCTGTGCTCACCTGAGAGTCGCGTAAAGCCCTTGAATGCTACCTGTGTATGACGGCAGCCAGAAGGCATTATACCGGCATTGAAGAGAGAGCGCCTTTGATCAGGGCCTCGGGAAATACTTCCTCTGTCTTCCTGAAGTGTAACTTTAGACCAGGCTCTACCAAGGCCACTTCACTCTTTTGTGCATCCCCTTGAGCTCACTGGTGAATAAGCTGAAATCTGCTCTCCTTCCTTTACTAGGTGGCATGTGTCAAGGATCGCTACGATCACTTTTATTACTTGCTTTATCTAAAGAGCTCCTTGCAGGAGCCCGGGGTGCTAGTGGTCACGAAAAGAGCATAGCTGGAATATAACAGTATTTTGTACCCTCTGGGTCAGACAATTAACTGAGGCCCATCGGCAGCTCTGTCTCGAGTCTCAGGCCTGGATCCTGAGCAATAGCAAAGATGTGTCAGCTCTCCCTCGGGAAAGGGGAAAGCCCAGTCTCCTCATGGGACTCACCCACTTGCTGGAGAAAGGTGGGAGAAAAACTGCATAAAGCAATACACTACCGCTCCTCTGAGACTCACTTTTGCTGGGACACTGCTGAAGCCTGGTGGCTCTGCCCCACTGTTTGTCCCATGCGTTTAGAAGGACAGCAGTGGATACTGTAAGGGGTCTGGGTGGGTGGAAGCTGTCAGTAGCAGGTCTCCTAAATCCCCCCAAACTGCTCACTTCGCTCCAACAAGAGTTCAGTCTGGGTCCTTCATATGTCAAGAGAAATTCTGTGATCGGTGCCACTGGGCAGATCCTTAGTCCTTGAACCTGCTCTACCAGCTTTCACAGGATCAGCCGCTAAGGATTTGGTCCCAGGTGAAAGCAGAGAATAAGGGGAGAGCAGAAAAACAGGGTAAGAAAGAGAAATCAAATGTTTTCTTTTGGTCAGCTGCTACAGATTTCAGGATCTGAGCCCAGTATAGGAGGAAGGACCATATTGACCCTTCATAAGAGAAATCCCCTCAACTCCTATCGACCAGCACACGCATGGAGTGGAGCGTCTGCTCCGATATGTGGATTTCCATGTCTTCTCATTATAATCGACTCTAGAAGAATAATGTCATGTAAGATGTCAAAAACAAGCAGCAACACGTTACAAGAGTGCCACTTGGAAATAAAGCCCTGCTTTTACTGGATAGCTGATCTGCTAAAAGCAGTTATTTGAAATATCTGCAGATCGTTGGGATCCATGAATAATTGCTATCTGCACATCTCAAATTCTTTACAGTTTTGCTGTTAGACATAGCTGTGCATGTCTATAAATAGTAGAGCAATGTCGCTCACTGCATAATACAGTCTCTGTGTTTTTACAACTCATCATGAACTTCTATGTAATTTATTTTTTATTGAAGAATTCCAATTAATGGCTTCCTGGTGATTTTAAAGCCTCAAATTATCAGTCTCTGAAAACAAAGCAGAGAACATAATTATCATAAACCGAGAATTTTTCATTTTGAAGCTTATCTGTTTGTGCTAAGTATCTTGTCTGTAAGTAATTAGTGCCTTTATTTTTTTCAGTAAAAATAATGACCATTCTATGCTGCACATCCAAATTTTGTTAACTGCTGGATGTACTGTATACATTATATTTGAAAATGCACCACCTTGGACCGGCTTTAAACTATTTCATCAAATGATAATGGCAACAACAAAATACATCTGTTTGTCAGAATAAATTATGTGACATATTAAAAAAAGCTATTATATCTTTTTCTCTTCCAAGAGTAAAAGCCTTTCAAAAATATGCACTTCTTATTTATTCCTATGGTGGCATAGGATGACGGTTAGCTGATTTTTGGCTATTTGTAACTCCCAACTGCTGATCAGAACCGACCAGCCGGACTTTCAGAGCACCCTTTATGTGGGTATCTCAGTCTTTACTGAGACATCTTTGCACTGTGCTTAGCACGTGCGGGAGTTCAAAGCCGGCAGCAAACCCAACCAGGACTGGAAAGAGCCGAGGTAGGTAACAGAGGAAATCCGCAGCACCCTCTCACAAGCACCCCTTGTAAGGAAGGAATTTAAACCTGACACACAATACGGTGAAATCCTGCTCCTGACCGGCGCTTGGTAAACCGGGGTGGAAGGGGAGCACGTATGGGTACAGTCACCCTAGCGCCAGGAGCAGGAGATTTGTGTCACTAATGTTTCAACGGTGCACAGACCTTTGCACGTTCCCTGGGCTGTCTCCCTCAGCTGTTCAGTGTCCAGCTGGATTTGCAGGTAGGATGATTTTTCTTTCCCCAGCTCCAGGCGGATTAGTTCATAACCCGCAGTGTGAGGGCTCGTCCCACCTGTCATCGTTTGAGTTGTTGCATACCCCTGGCGTTAGGCTCCAGCAATTTCTGTACTGTCCCTACAGGAAAGGACTACAAGGATGGAAGGAGACCTTGGTGTAGGTCTCTGGTCCCACATCTGGTCTACACATCTAGAGCATCCCCTAAGCCACAGGGAAGGGTGGGGACCAAGCCCTAAACGAGAATGAGTATGCCACGGCCCAGCCATGCTCAATATTACCACAAGTCCAACTCACACAGCCCTGCTTTATTGCCCTGTCTGGTACAGTAATGCCTTTTCTATTGTGGCTCACATCAAGAAAAGAAATCACATAGTCAATAATCCAGTAGCAATGCATGTTGGATAAAGCAGAGGGGAATGAATTAGGAAGGCAATGAGGATACTTCCCTACAAGAATATGTTCCTGGTGATCTGTGGACTCTCCTTGAGAGCAAGCTCATTTCCAGGTTGCCCAGGCTGTTAATCAAATAACAGCGTCAGCCTAAGACAGGCTGGTCTCTGCCAGACTCCGCACCCTCCCCAGTGCCTGCAGACAGGTACGAAGCGACTCCCTGCTTTTAGGTTTATAAGGGATCCTGCTCATTGCAGTAGAAACTGCCTAAGGAGAGTGAATTTTAAAATGAACCTAGGGTAAAATACTAACTCCATAATTTTATACCATAAATAAACACGCCTTAAAAGTATTAAGTGAAATTAGAGTAATATTTCTTATCAGCTCCCCTTCCCATCTCACTGGCCATCCCTGTGACCCCTGCGCACCATCCCCACTACTTGCACTGGTTGGATGGTGAATGTCCCTTTGACATCTGAGTTGGGCTTAAGGTCCTGTCCCTTCCCAGCCTGACCACAGGGCAGACCGGAGCTGGTGATTGTCCAGCTCAAGCTCACATCTCCTGCATCCTTGAACCAAGATCCTCAGCTTCGCTCCTGAGCTCCCTCTCATTCTGGCAAACGTCCAGGCCAGCTGCTAAAATAAATCTTCCCCCCCATACCCCGAGCCCTGAACGTTCTCCTACCGGCAAAAGGTAGCAATAGTGATGGTGTTTCTTGGCTTTTATCCTAACTGTGCGACCCACCCCAAGCCACCTCGCCTCACGTCCCCTAACCACACACGCAGGCTGAAGGAGAGAAGCGCCGCAGCTTGCCGTCTGCCTCGCAGTCTCTTTGCTTCCAGGCACTAAGTAAATGTCAGCTTTTTTTACTGCGTTACATACATTGTTAATTTTAAAAAGAAATCCAATATCATTGTTTTTCATGCTAGCTGAGGTGATTCTGAAATTTAATAAAAATAGTAGAATTTTTCATTAATGGCAAACAGGGTTTAAGGTAGCACTAACTTTCTGTAGCAGCAAGACAGGAGAACAGCTAAAAGGAGGTCATCTTCGTCTTGTTACATTACAACTGTCGTCAGTCACAACTTCAATGGTAAAGAATTCAAATGCATCGCTACTGCTTTACTGAATTAACGTAAAAAAACTGGCACAACGCATTGTATCCAAAGTATCTACAAATGCTTCAGGGAACGGGACTTTCCAAGTACCTAAAAACATCAGGCCCAATAATGTTTTCTATAAGGCAAAAATGCAAGGGCAATTATGCAAAATACTCTTTCCTCATCGGGCGTTTTTATCACTCCAGATCTGGCAGGAAGGGACAAACTGCAAGTTATCAGGGTAGGAGCACAGTGAAAGCATCCTGCCGCCTAACCTGCTTCGGTGGCAGCCCATCCCATCACTTGTTGGAGCCCCTTCTCCAGCGGGTACCCAACTGCATTACAGAGCCAAGCAGGGAGGTGCATCACACGCGGAGAAATTACTGGACCATAATCTTTAGTATCTGTGTATTTGAAGAGTAGATACCAGTATAGACTTTGCCTTCCACGACTACAGCTCTGTGGTCTGCCATCGCCACATTAAGGAAGAAAGCTAAGAGGAAGAATGTGAAAAAAAATATTTTGCTTCTAAAGTATATTTTCTTTATGGTTGTTATTGGAGAAAAAAAAAAAAAACCAACCTACATTCAAACTCCGCTGTGTGGTATTTGTTCTTTTGACTTTGTTGTTGTAGAAGGGCTCCCCAGCTCTCACCCATATCCAAGGCCAAAGTAAGTAAGGTCCTTCCTCTCCCCTAACTCTTCCATTACGAAATCAGCAGTTTATCATCTCTTCTCCCAAGGCCACCGTTGAGTGGCCACCTTACAGCATGTTTGCAGTCAGCAGAAAAACCAGGAAAGTCAGCCAGTGGCCATCCACGCAGCCCGTGGGACTTGGAGGAGTACCAGCAAGATGCTCCTCCATTTCCCAGCCAGGCCACCTAATGATCAAGCAAATGCTTTTCCTGTGCCTGTTTGTCAGTGTGTAAACAAATAAGTGCAAAAAGCAAGAACACTGTCTGCTTACTCTACACTGATGTTACCCCATCAACATTTGTGGTACCTTTTGTATGTAAAGATACATATAACTGCTCCCGAGGCTGAACGAGAGGGTCAATATGAAAAGCAGAGAGCAGATACCCCTACAAAGCGAACTCCCAAAGAGCAATGTCACACACGCTTTTATTTTGGCATCTGTGTCTTCCCATCAGCAAGACCTTAGTTGAACAAGAAAAATACACCTTCCCCCCTGCCCTCAGGCTTCTGAGTCTGGCTCCTTGACGTTCAAAAGCCAAAGAGATCCCAGAACCTACTTCCTCTGAGCAAAAATACAAACTGAAGTTTAGCCTCGGGTTTTGCCTCTGCCGGCACCACACTCTGATACTAGGAAATAGCAGAGATTACAGAGAAACCAAGAGCAGCGCTTCTGCAGGAAGACTGAAAAAATATGAATGACTCTTTGCAGAACAACCCTTTCTTTCTGCAGACTTGCCTTTTTAAGTTAAATGTGTCACATATTTTTCCAACTTGCCACTGCACGCAAGGAACTTACTGCAGCAAGAAATGAACTGGGTTTTCCCAAATATTCCCCAAACTCTCATTGCTTCTCTCCCCAAGCACCATCGGTGCAGTCTGGGGCAGAGCTTCCAGGCTGGCAGCCGGTGCTTTGTGCCGGAATGCCCCAGCCACAGCAGCAGAAATCACTGGAAACTTTGGAGCTGGAAATGGAAATTTGCGGTAATATGTGATAATGAGGAAGACGGCTCTTGTCTCCGCTGCAGAAGCCTGACCTTTTAACAGAGCAAATGTCAGGGAGAGATACACAAATGTGTTTAGACCAATATCAGTTGCTTCTCTGCGGGGGGTGCTCGCACAGGCACAGGTACAGCGAGGGATTTGCAGCCGCTGTACATGCAGAAGGGGCAGAGTTGCAGGTCACTCAGGGAGAAAGTAGCCCTGGAAATCATGGTGTAAGAGGCCAGATCCTTACAACAGAAAGACGGACCATGCATATTCCGGTTTCAGCATACCCGCAGTGGCACCTCACAACAGTTCACACAGAGCAGACAGTGCCCTGTCTTTCCACTCGTCCAGTCTTCCTTCTCCACCTGCCTCACCCAAAACACTTCTGGTTTCCAGAGGTGTGAGAAAGGACTGAGCTTGCAAATGGGTCCAAGGGACACGAGTCTAGTTGTGGACCACAGTCAAAAGCCAGAAGGGCAGCTGGCTTGGGTAGAGATGTAAATCCGTTGCCTTGGGATTCATTTCTAAAAATCCACATACTGCACCTGAATGAGCCCTTAAATTAAATGAAGTTAAATGCATCCGCCTCCTGTCCTAAAGGCAGCTGCACCTACGTAAAGGAGACCAACACAACTGGTCCCTTAGCACGGAGTCCATCAGACCGGCACATTCAAACGATACAATCAATGACTTGCCATCACAGCCCAGGGGACACCAGGCACCTTTTGGCACTAGTTTTGCTTAATTTCTCAAGTACAATTAAAAGGTAGGTGACCGTTTCTGCTTTAAACTACGCAGGAGGATACACGTGGCGTGAACACCCTTCCGTTCCTTTTGAGCAATGCCACAGCAAGGCAAGAACATCGATGTCCAAATCTGAACATTGCAGAAGGTGGAAGCCCAGTGCCCAGAAACCTGCACACCTACACCAGAGCTCCCGCGACTGCATTTCTTGCGCTGGGGAGGAAAGCTAATATAGCAGAGGCACACATAATTGGTCATTAGCTCTTTGCTTTAGCCTCGCAGCAGAGATGCTCCCCCCGCAGAAAGAGGCGTGCGAGAGATCTACAGAAAGCACCCCGGCCGCGCTGTCGGCAAACGCACTGGGTAGAGGTGATGGCGCATGGATTGGATGGCAAAGGGCTTGGCTGGGTCATCAGGGCCACGGGAAGCAGCACCTTGGGGCTGCAAGGGAGAAGTCCGAGAAGTCAGCAAAGTATAGTTACAAATTGTTGTGTTTCCCAATTTAGTAATGCTGCTGGGGGGGATAGGAGAAAGTAATACGCATAATTTTCTAGGAAGCATGCTGAAAATAAGGTACTAAGAAAAGTCACTGAAAATGTCAGGCAAGCCAACAGGGAAAGGTCCAAGGAGCGAGCAAAAGCACAGCATATACTTTTTCATCTATTCAATCTGACCCTGGGCCCGGTGCCACAATCTTTTTAAGGTTAGTGGTGGGAAAGCTGCCTTTTGAATGTTTGCAGAGGCCTATTAACATCCTGTGCTGAGGAACCTTAAACCCCAGGTAGTATTTCAGAGGAAATGGACAGCACAAAACACAGACTGAAAATTAACCACAGCAGACCCCAGGCCTAAATAAGTTCCACTAGCCCTTTCTGAAATCACTTAAAGGCTTTCCTTCCAGTTGGACTCCTGCCCAACCACTTAAATAGGTGCAGCAGGCAGGGGGAAAAGAGGGAGCGGGGTAGGGGGAGAAAGGAGAAAAAAATAAAAGGGAAAAAGAAACCTATTTGGCTGTGTAATTTAAACATTCTTTGCAAAATAATAATAAAATAAAAAAACCAGTTTAACAAAAATTGCAAGTGTAGCAGGATCGGGAGGGTAACTTGGTGAAATACTCTGCGGATGGCTGCAAACCTCTAATGGAAAGTTGTATAAGTGGCTGAGGCCAAAGTAGGCATTAATTACAATGAAAAATCAGTTTAGTGCAGGCCACAACTAAATTGGAAGCTGGTCCTCTAGGTAAAACAAAGAAAGTGAACAGAAGCTTTAGATTTGATTACATGGCAATACAAGAAAAATGTGCTGTATGTTGTCTATTATTAAAGCTGCTTTTGGGCCTTCTGTGTGTGCCTAAGGGATTTTAATAAAAAATTAGTAATGGCCCTGCTACCCTGGCTCGCTGTGGCTTTTGGCGCGCTTGTGGGTACAAGGCTAGTTCTGCAGTACAAATTAAGTCACTTTAGACAAGCAACCTTGAAAGCATTATGTGATAGCAAAGTTCAAGCGGCACACTTCTACTTTAAGAGGACACAGTCGCTTGCTGGAGGCCAGCTCTGGGTTTGGAAGCTGCAATACAATTTTATCAGGAAAGAAACCCTGCAACTGTTATAGTTGTCTTTGATTATTCTTGGCAACGCTAGAAATACATATCCAGGTTCATAAACACTATATAAGTGTATAAAATACTGCAGAAGAGTGAGTTAATGGCAGAAAGTCACCATTAACAGAGATTTTTATTATTATTTTTTTTTTAACAAATGCTAACTCTATAACCTTCTTTATATTGATGTAATGGTATTAATAATGTTGTCTTTATTGCTAATATCAGCACTTGGTCCTTGGCATGGCTGGATACAACTAAGCCCAGAAAGTCCACCTGGATTAATTTAAAAATATAAAAAAACCCCACCACCCCAAGTTTACAAAACTGACTTCTCTAATCCCTTTCCTAGAGAAATTTATTTATTTTTAGGTGAAATTAATTATGGTCTTTATACTCCAGCATATCCATACCTCAGCGGATCCAATTCTGCCATTAGGTCCCCGGTTACGACTTCCTGTAAACTAAAGGCAAAATTTGCTGTATGCAGGATTTTGTAAAATCCAGGGAAATAAGGGCAAAAGGGAAAAAATATCGTAGGGCTGAAGAAACAAGGAAACTTCTAGGAGGAGACCCCAAGCAGGTTTGGCTCTCCTTGGCAGTGGGCTGCTGCTATCAGCTGCTCCAGTGGCTCCCCTTCCTCCAGCGCTACATGTGCTGGGGGTGAGGGCGTGTATAGCTCCTGAATGGGTGAATATTTGGGATTTTTTAGTTCACAGACATTGGTCATGTCCTAGGAACACTGCCCAGCCCCAAAACACTGCCTGGGTAGGAGTGCACAGTTCAGCTGCACTCCTGTATTGCCAACGTTTGCTATTTTACTATGAGTTGCATCATATGAGTTGATCTGTACTAAAGAGTCTCCTCTAGGGTTATTTCCCCCACTTTAAGCCCATGTTTCCTGCTCTGTTTCCTTGCAAGGCACAATATGGAGAAAGCATCCGATTCCTTTCTAAGGTTACCAAGCAAGGCGGGGGGACAACAAAAACCAAGAGATTTGTCACTGGTTTAACTCCACCAATTTTAAAGCCATCTCATCATTTTTCAAATCTTACTCAAAATTGGGTGCCTGAGGTTGACAATCTGGCAACTTTCACCCTAAACCCAGTGGTTTGGTGAGCTCTTCCTGGGGCGAGTGATGCTAACAGGCATCTACAGCCCTGGGCTACTACTGCCCATCGATGCGACACAGACGACAATGTCCCCAAGTTCTGTGACAAGGAAAAGGGGCTCCTATCTGTAGCGCGAGCTAGAGGGGACCCAGACAAGTAGTGGGAAGGAAACGGCTTTGGTTCTCAGCCCCTTGTTACACAGATGAGTAGGGCTTCAAAAATCCTTTTATCCTGGTCACATGTGGCTGCATGCACAGATTCATGTCACCGTGTGCCACGGGGCCCCTGCTCAGACAGACAGCTTTCTTCTTTCTAGCTGCGTGTTGTGTGTTTTGCAGTGTCAGGCAAGGCTGTCACAAGAAAGCACTATCCCAGTTCACTGTTTCAATGACCAGCAGAGCTATTTTATAGCATGTAACCCATGAAGCCCCTGATTAAAGAACAAAAAGGTTCAACATGAACACTAAGCTCAGAGTAGAACTTTTTAAAAAAATAGGCATTACAAAAAAACCCTGTAAATTCCTCAAGAGCAGAGGAGCACTGGGGGTGGGTGGCTTGTCCCCACTACTCACGGTCTGTCCCTGTTGCAGCCTGCACTTCCTCTCGGTGAGAGGATGAGGAGGGATCTCCTGGGGAAAACCCACCAGGACCCAGCGCAGCCAAGGCGGCCTCATGCACCCGAGTGCTGAGGTTGCACAGCAGCAAGTGAGGAGGGTGGGAGAACCAAACCCCCCTGCCTAATATTTCCCAGCAGCTCTCCTGAGCTGACTGAGCAACCTTTTAATCCATCACTCACAAGCAATGGGCTCACTCGGAGGTGGTTGGCAGTGGCGGCAGCCAGGGCCAGACACCAGCCCAACAGATAAACCCCATGGCTGGCAAGTGAGGAACCGGGGCACGTCTGCCAGCGGGCACAGGCAGTGAATAGCTCCGTGTAGTTGAAGCATTAAAAAAAAAAGCAAACAGTTGTCTTTACATATAACATATATACTTGTATATACACACACACATTTTACAATATATCCAAGTTTGGAATGTGTTAGTGTGTTGATGCTTACAGACATCCCTGGAAGGTATATACACATCCCTTCTCTTTCTTTCCCGACCTGTTTACTTTTCCTAAAGAAAAGCCGCGGCCTTTGGGGCTGCCTGGCACCACATCTGCTCAGCGAGTGCAGAAGTGGTCTCCAGAATCAAGTCTCTCTCTCCAGTATCTCTTATGCTAAGATCTGTGAAAAAACAATGGGGGGAAAAAAAAAAAAGGAGAAAAAACCCCCTCCACTTTTGTCCGTGGATTCAAAAGAGCCCTCTTTATGCCAGATTCATCTACATTAAATTGGTCGCGACCTTCCAGGTGTCTTTAAGGTTGAAGTGTTTGCTGGACCATTTAAAGCTCCTCTCGTGGGCTCCTGCGACCCTCCTGACATGGAGAGCCGGGCTTTTAAGAGTGTAGCCACCTTGTCAATGCTCAGAGGTCACTAATAGCCTGCCTTGGGCCTTCCAGCGGGTCGCGTTCGGCTTGCTAGCCCGACACAAAGGAAAAAGAGAGGAAAGATGGGGAGGGGGGATAATTATCATTCTTCCTCTTCCCCCCTCTCTCTCCAGGCTGAGAGTTATGCTCCATGTCACTGTGTTAATGCGCTTGCATCCAGGGAGACACATAATGCTCCTCTCAGCCCTGTTTATTAGTGAGATCCATTTGCGAAAGGCCCTTCTTTTGTACCACAATATGAATGTGCTTTGATGGCAAATAATTACGCTAGTCCTTTTGACATGAGGATCCACAGGCTGCCCTAGTTAAGCCAGTAATTAGCCTGTCCTCCTTTTTTTTTTATTATTATTGAGAAACTACAAATTATCCTCATATGAGCACTGGCCATTCCTTTTTCTCTTTTCTATTCTGCCTCTCTCTCCCTCCCTCTCTCCCTCTCCCTTGTATCTCTCAGCACTTTGGATAAGGGGAATGCAGCTGCACTAGAGCAAGATAAAGCTCCGCCATCAAGATGATGAACAATTTGGATGAAGAGGCTTCGAGATGAACACAAAAGCTGAAGAAGTGCGGCTGATGCAGCCCCGGACAGCTGAAGAATGCTGCAGTCTGCAGATGAATAGCCCTCATTTGTGAATATACAGATTTTCCATGATGAATAAAAACTGAGTGTAGGTCACAATAAATAAACTTTTTTTTTTCCCTTCTTCTTAAATAATAATTCAGGTTCCCGGCACCAAACAGCTGTAAATTGAAGGTTGTGCTTAGTTTTCTCAACTCTCAAAGGGGATAATTAAGCTAAGCTCATATTGTTTGATATATTAGTGTAATGATGAGCTACTATATTGTGGCTTGTTTCGAGTTATTTTAGGTTGTTTTTTTTTCCATTATCTTTTTTCTTAAATTACATTTCAAATACATTTTAAATGTAGAAACAGCATTTCTGAAACATAGTTGCCCTGTGTTTGGGTCTATCTGAAATGTATTCATATAACATTTAATTAAAGATGCAACATCCCCTTTTTTGGAAAAAAGCATAGAGGTAAAAAAATGTCAACATTATTCGACTAGTCCTGACATAATCTCACCCAACTGCCAAACCTTTATCCTTATTGGTGCAAGATAATTAGCTGGGGTTGTATTCTTTCTCAATACAGACAGTCATTCTGAAGCTTCGGGACTGGTATTTCCTGGCAGCCATAAAACCCCTTCAGTCCCCATAATTTTTTTGTAATTTCCTTTGAAGATATGCAGAAGGCAAATATAATTTCTGATTTTACCTGTAAACTGGAGTTTACACTCATAGACCGGCAGATGTCATTTCTTTTAGGATAGCCGACCAGGTTGTGGGGCCTCCAGGAAGTTTAAAATACCTACAAGTGGAAGAGCCATCTTGGGCAGGAGAGTAAGAGCGACACAGCAGCCCATGAACCCGAGTGCAGGTGGGAAGGCATGGTCCCAAACATGCTCGTAAAAGCAGGATACGCTATTTTGACAACATATCTGCGGAAGTGGATGAAACAGGGTCTTGTCTACTTTCCAAATACCTCAGACTGACATTGATCCATTAATTTGGCTATGAGACGAGCTTTTTCCTAGAGATACTGGAGGAGGAGTTAGAAGTCCTCTCGAGAAGTCCTCCTAGCGCATGAGGGACCGCTACCTACGCTCCCCAGGTTGACCAGTTGGTTCATATAGTCCAGGTTAAAAGAGGAAGAGAAGCCAGTGCAGTCCCACAAGTGTGTTTACACTTCTGGGGACAAAAAGGCAGAAAAAGCAGCACATTTTTAGTTTTCAGATTAATTAGGTTTCAACCTGAAACTCTCATCCGCAGTAGGATTACTCACTAAAATCATTTTTTATCTCATCACTTCACAGGCTAGAACCACACATGAAGCCTTTTCTTCATACTCATGACCCACAAAAGCCAAAGAACCTCACCTCTAAACATTCTAAATTTAAACTCTGGGCTGTGCAGTATGTTAGAGAAGATGGAAATAAGGGAGCAAGGCAGTGATTTTACTTTGAGTTTTAGTATTGAGTATAAAGTTCTGCCAACCTAAGTCAAACAGACTTACTTTTGCCCGTGTTTTGAGAATTATGTCCCACGGCACGCTGTTCATTTTCTAAGGCTATGGCACAGCTTCATGACATGGCGAGAAGAGACAGTTCAAATATTTCAGAAAAAAAAATAAGATTAGCCTACATCTTGGCTTGTTTCTGGAACCAATGTCAAGCCACATGTTTTTTATGGTTCAAAAACGTGTGTGAATTGTTCCTTTCATCTCTACTTTGGGATCAAAGGGAGAACAGCCCCTGTGATATTTACAGCATGACTAGAAAGAAACTCCAGAAATCTTCCACCAAAGCCTGTTCCTATGAGGTTTCCCAGTTGCTTTGCACAGCCAAGATGCTCACGCGGTGTGGGTGAGCATTCGGGTTCTATACGGCTGGGCACCAACGCCAAGCTTTTTTAGCTCTCCCAGCCTTAGTGGAGATGCATCATCCCGATTTCCCAGTGAGGATTCCAAGTCCTGCAGTCACTTGGTTGGCCTGTTCTCGTACTGCAAAGAGGAAGCCCAAACATGAAGGATTGCAGTAGGCTCAGGATCATGTTCTCCATCTTCATTACAAGCTTGGTGTGCATTGCTCTAAAGCTTTGCCATCACTGCCATCATGCTTATCCCATCAAACAGCAGCGAGATGTCACCACAAATATGATGGTCCCCAACTTTCTCTTTCTAGGAACATCCACAATACACTATTCACAACTGTGTTAGGAAGACCAATTAATCAGAAATTGCAAGGAAGGGGAGGGTGAGGGGGGAGAGGGAAGAAAATTGTTTTTTCCCCACCTGGGAGAAATTTCCCACTGGCAGTTCACTCCAAGAAAGCATTGCAGCAATCCTGATCCAAAGGCCATTAGAGACTGCGAGTCTTTCCGCTAGCTTCAAGGGAGTTTCAACCAGGTCATTACTAAACTCAGTGAAAAATAAAACTCAGGGCTTCACAATGCCGTATATCAGAGAAAAGCAGGGAACCGTGCACCGTCCCCAAGGATCACAGCTCCCAGGGCCCTGCGGGTTTCTTCACGGTGGCACTGATCGTGGTCAAACAGGCTTGGATTATCGTCTAGAGCCCATCCAGCACTTAAACTGATGATGGATTTCCATTCATGCTTGCGGTAACGGCTGAACATTTATTAACTCTTTTCTCACTCATTATCTCCCTCCTTAAAAGGGTGCTCGCAGCAAAACCAGGATCAATAGTTAGGAAAACAGATTTTTCATTTGACAGCTGTGTAAAAAACACACCTTAAATTTGTATATAGCCCTATATAGACACTGTTTACTAATTAAAGAAATTTTTTTAAACAGACATGAAATTATTGTTCATATTGTTGTTAGGACTGCAAATTCCACATCAGTGCTGTGCTGCGCTATGGCCTGTGCACATCTGTAATAAGACAGAGGGAGAAGGCAGCTCCTGCTCTAAAGAGGCTGGAATTTCAGCATGCTATAAGAGACAACGAATTGCAGATAAATCGTCCGGGAGGCAGGAGGGGCTGAGGACCAGGTAAAGGTGGAAAAAAACCCCTGCTGTGCTGTAATAAGTTCAGCTTCAGTTTATGCTACTATAGAATTGCAATATTTTTCAGATTATGCAATCTGATTTAATAATCAGTCACTCAATGCAACTATTGTTCTTCCTCATCTCCCCCCGAAGAGTTGATGGAGGTAAAAGGCCCTCATGCCCTAGCGGGAAGCTCCACTCTCACATTCAAAAGTTAAGACTCACCCAAGGGATCATCAATCAGTAACTCACTTTAAAATTCTCTTTAAAATGTTTTACTAGCTCACTTTACTTGGCATTTTTATCACTATTTATATCTCTAAAGCAGTGATATAATTAGTAAAGCTATTAATGTTTCTTATGTTTAGCCTTACAAAAGCTACAAATATCTATAAATCTGGCTTATAGCAAAATAAATAATGACAATGATTCTGTCAAGCATCAATATAATTTGCTGGACAGCATTGTGTAAACCAAGCAAATATCTGAACCATTAATGAGCTTAATCTGTGCCATTTAACCGCCCCTTCAGTAAATCGTTCTGCAGGCCAGAGAGGAGCATTCAGGTTAGCTACTTTGCAAACTTTCCTCCTCTGCCAGCAGTTGCTTTCCCACAAAAGGGACTGGCCTGGTTTTACTCAGTTCTGCCTTATACTCTCCTATGGCTTGAGTCAAAAACTGCTATCAAATGCGCGCAAAAGGGTGGGGGGTTTTCCCCCATCCTTGTGAAACTTTGATATTTCAGATATGCTAATGTTCTGCACGGATCCAGGTTCTTTAGGAGAAAAAACAAAATGAAACAAAACACAAAAAAACTCACCACCAGAAAAAAATCCCCTCCCCTTTTTCTCCTTACAATAGTCACTTTTTAGTGGTGAGGGCGTTCGCTTAGGCCATGATAAAGTCAGTTATAAGTCTCTGCTCTGCACGGTTCAAACCAGTAACAAGAATATGGGTCGCAGCACCTTCACTTTAGGATTAGGCCCTCTCATTCAAGCCAAAATTTATAAATTTTCATCTCCAAAACATCAAACCAGGATGTTTCAGAGTCCTGCTTTGTGTTTATTACCTGTTCCTGATACAGGGATTTTTGTGAAAACTCCTGGACAGCTCAAGCCCTCCAGACTTTGAGCCATGGCATGGGCTACCCTTTATTCTACTAACACCTGACTTTCTTTAAAATTGAGGGGTTTTCTACATACACACAAAAAAACCCAACAGAAAGCATAGGCCATGCCTTGGCAAAGTAATACAAGCTCCTGTTCTCCACTGCTTCTTACCCCATGGAAAGACCGTCCCCCTCTTCCGTGAGGCACACAGACATGACCCAAACTTCCAGAGACCAAAACCCATAAAATGCTGATCTAAATACAAAGCCACTATCCATGGCATTACCATTTTCAATAAGAAAATAAATGTCTACACTCACGAGCCCTGAGTAATAGGCCTTTTAAGTAAAAGTATTAGACGAATATATCAGCTATAAGATATAATACCAGCGACTACTACCACAGGATGAGCATTTTTAACTTTCACTCTAAAATGACTGGATGATAAGAGAGTACAATATATATTTTGAATTCAGGGTGAGAAGATCTTTTTAATATAAGTGTTTTATGATGTAGTCATACATCATTTCTAACTAAAATGCTAAACAAAACACAATCCTTTTCTGAAACGTAGATAATGATGGATTTTTGTTATTCTATTTTATTCCATAAGATAATTTTTCAACCCAAACTTATTTTATTGATGGTGTAAGAAGGTCCCAGTACATCTTCCTTCATATCAGAGACAGTTTCATGAAAACTGTGAGCTAAAAATCAAGTGTCATTACAGGGAAAGAATTTTTGGATACGCGATCATTTATTGGGATAGTCCCACATGATGGGATTAAAGGAGATTAAAAGGACCAGGTATGTTTTGTTGATTGCTTTGGCACTTGAAAACCCCTCTGATCTCAGAGCAGGAGTTTTGTGGGTATTATTATAATAATAATGGGGATCTTGGAAGACGGGAGGTGGATAAGCAGAAGGGAACTAAATCCAATAATGTTTGTACTGTCACAAAGCCAGGAAGATTTGGGATATTATTTAATCCTATGGAGCAGACCTACCCAACACTCCTAAGCAAGAGATAAACAAATAAACATATGCAGTAAAACAGAAGTGTAACTGCAAAGTGAAATCACCCTTCTCCAGGCAAAATATTTTTTCCCTCAACCCAAAACTCACCAACAACTTGGCTGCGTGTGCTGAGCAAGAACCCCAACAAATCTCTGCCAGCTCCCCTTTATAGCCTCAGCAAAACATGACATCCGAGGAATTGCCCATGCTTTCTGTCTCTTTCCTTGTTTGCTTTCACGTGTACTACCAAAGCAGACTGTCAGTACCTATAAGGAACCAAAATATTTTAAGTACCGACTACTGCAAACATATGAAACACCTTTTTTAGTACTTGATTCAAACAGAGGGATAAAGGGGAAAGGAAAACAGTGTTTCCCACCACTCTGGCATTGAGGATGGCTGTTCACTGCGTCATTGCCGTTCCAAATACCTAAATGTATCTACCACAAGACAATTCCTCCCATACTCTCTTGTCCCAGAGAGTCCCAGGCTTGGCTTTCTATGCCATCATGACAACCACATCCATTTTCTTTGATCAATTTACTAGCTTAAAGCCTCCACTTCTTACTATCACCAGCAAGTTTTGTCAGTGTGCAGGCTCAGCCAGTCTCAGAGGTTACTGACCATCACACAGAATCACAGAGTAGTTTGGGTTGGAAGGGACCTTTAAAGGTCATCTAGTCCAACCTCCCTGCAACGAGCAGGGACACCTTCAATGAGATCAGGTTGCCCAGAGCCCCACCTAGCCTGGCCTTGGATGTTTCCAGGGATGGGACATCTCCCACCTCTCTGGGCAACCTGGGTCAGTGTTTTATCATCCTCTTTGTAAAAAATTTCTTTTTATCTACTCTAAATCTACCCTATTTTAGTTTAAAACCATTACCCCTTGTCCTGTTACAACAGGCCCTGATAAAAAGTCTGTCCCCATCTTTCCTGTAAGTTCCCTTTAAGTACTAAAGGATGCAGTAAGGTCTCCCTAGAGGCTTTCTCTTCTCCAGGCTGAACAACCCCAACGCTCTCAGCCTGTCCTCACAGCAGAGGGGCTCCAGGAGATCCTCCTCTGGACCTGCTCCAACAGGTCGATGTCTCTCCTGTGCTGAGGCTCCAGAGCTGCATGCAGTCCCCCAGGTGAGGTCCCCAGAGCAGAGCAGAGGGGCAGAATCACCTCCCTGGACCCGCTGGCCATGCTGCTGGGGATGCAGCTCAGGAGAGGTTTGGCTTTCTGGGCTGCCAGTGCACATTGTCGGCTCACATCCAGCTTTTCATCCACCAGTACCCCCATGCACATCACCCCCTGTATGCTGGGGGAGAGGGAGGGCTGTGGCATACACTACACCCGCTCTGTCCTCACACTTCCAGCCACTGTACCACATGTCTGTTGACAAAGAGATGGTTTTTTACATTCACAAGTTCTGCCCAGCATTTGACATACAATTTAAAATAAATAAGTAAAAGAATTTAAACTTTTTTAAAAGACCGTATTTTGAAAAAAAGACCTTTCCTGAAACAGTACATGTTAGAATAGCGTTGTGAGGTTGTACAAATTTTATCACTTCTACGTGTTTCAAGAAAATCCAAAATAAAACCTCAACTTGTAACACATGCTGTAATTCAGCCCTCTCATGAAGTCAATGGAGCAACGCCGAGTTATACCAACCGATGATCTGGCCCATAGCAGGAAAACCCAGAAAGGGACATCATCTTGCCCCATTGCTCACTAGGTCTGCCTGCCCAGTGCAAAGCCACCCAAACTAACTCCAAGCTGACCTGCCTTGGACAACCACCTCCCTCTCACCTGCAGCCCTCCCAGGCCACTGAGGCACAGTGCTCACATTGCGATGCTACAGTCACGCCTCAATCTGCAGATCAGAGATCCCCGTCATTCACTATCCTCCCTAATCACTCCTAATTCTTGTCCACTTTATAATTATTTAGATAATACTTAGCTTCTGCCATGTCAAACTGTCCTGCGTGTATCAGGTGAGACAAGCCTTTGCAGGGAAACCTCTGACAAACAGCACTTTGGCAGCGGGCCGTCCCAAATGATGCCAGAAACCAAGACTAAAGACCAGTCAAAAGCAGGGCTGTTTACATGGTTCAAGGATAAAGGCAAACCTCAATTTTGGCAAATTGCAGTTTCAGTAAATTAATATTTTTAGGAGATGCACCTGAAATTTGAGCAGCATGGCAAGGCCAATGAGGGAACAACTTTTTCCCCTCTCCTCCACTTGGAGTCCTACCATCAGCCAGCCTCCTTTAAAGCAACCCACTGCTACAATGTGGATCTGGGTGGGGATTACATTCAACTAAAGCCTACCATGTTGCAGACTTACACTTGAGAGACAGATATAAACCAAAGAAAGTTTATAATGAGAGTCGGGTGAGCTCCACCACTGCAGCCAAAGGTTCTCTCCGCTGTTTAATAAGGTTAAAAATAGTAGGATAGGAAGCACTGGAGCAGGGGACTGTGACACACATGAAGCAGAGACCCAGGGCCTGCTTTTATAGCAGTTTAATAAAAAAAACCAAAAAAACCAAACACCACAACAACAAAAACCAAAAACCCCAGGCCTGTAGTTGCTCTTGTTTTGAGTTCCTACACTAACTACTTTGTCTATATACCTCCTGAAGCTTTTGGCTGTGGTGCATAATCAGAACAATAGCTCAGAAGAAGCCAGCAGTCCTGGTTACAATTAGTCGGGACTATTTTAACTACCTGTTGGGTTGTTATAGATTTAAGAAGGACTGGCTGGTGAGAAGAGGGTTCTGGCAAAAACATCTCTGCTGAGTTAGGGAGACTTTGGGTTGTTGGGGTTTTTTTGTTCTGGCTTGGGGGATTTTTTTTTTTTTGTTTGTTTTGTGGTGGGTTGGTGGTTTGGGTTTTTTTTTTTGGTTTGTGTTGTTGGTTTGCTGGGGTGGTTTTTTGTTTGTTTGGTGGGGTTTTTTTGTTTTGAAGTTCATCATCATGGTTTGGAAAGGCTGTTTTAAAAACCCAAGATACACTCCTTCCCTCTGTTTCGCATGCTCCTTTATGGCTCTTAGCTCTCCAAGGCAGTCCGTATTCCTTATTTACACACAGTGGCCAGCACAACAGCATCCTCTCCCCGGCTGGCTTCGGAGATCAGTCAGAACAAAAATAAAAACAATCTGAAGAACAAGTCAATCACAGACATCAGCATGAACTTCCCCTAAATCCTGGATGAAAAAACCCATGAAATCCACAAGGGAAAGTCTGCATGCATTAACCCAAAAAAAAAAAATAATTTTAGAAGAAAAATTAAACAGATGAGCGAGAGAAGCTCCATTTAAAATAAAAGGCAGCAGAGACCAAACTGTGAGAGTCCAGTTTTGAAGGAGCTTTCGTTATTCATTGACCCAGGTTTCTTCTTTATGTTACGCAGAAAGCAAAAGATTAAACCAATACCAACGGGAGTGGAGATGGAGGGTGGGTGCTGTGGACAGGCTGCCCCGCAGAGGTGGGGAGAGGGTGCTTTGACTGCATTTGGGAAGAGGCTGTGGAGCACTCAGAACTTCACAGCACAAGGGTGCAGCGACTCAGCTAATTGGGGAAGATAAAAGGCAGGGTTTTATGAGACAGACACCATCATTATCAGAAATGAAGGATAAAAACCTGAGCAGCTATGTCTTATTTTATCACCGAGAAGTCTCAGAAGGAAAAAAGAATTATCGAAGTTTTTGATAGTTCCATTTAACTGCAAGAAAACTATGTTAACGTAACCTTAAAGGTTTGACTAAATCCTAAGAAATCAAGGCAATTCAGAGTTCAGGCCTCAGCTTCTTCCCTAACCCACCCATAGTGCCTGGGCTGTGCGAGACACACATGCTGCCAGCTTGGGGACACAGTCTCATTTATACAGGAAGATCGTACTGCTGACTCTTGTAACACCACCAGCAACACCCAGTATGGCCCCACAGCCCTAGGAACAAAGCAGCCCTTGGAGTTGCACATTAATTGTCTTATGTTTTTTCTTTTCTTGCTTTGTTTCTTGTAATGAAAATATAAAAGCAATAAGCAGTTTCACCATAAACCAATCCAACACACAACTTCCCACTCCAAAGGGCAGCCTGGCTGAGTTAAAGCAGCACTGCCAGAGTGCCCCAGACCAAAGCTTTATGAACTTCTCAATTCCTCAAATTAAAACAGAAGCCAGATTGATTTCTTAAAATAAAAATTAAAAAAAAAAAGTGCCTACAACAACTCTCTGTCCCTGAAACCTGCCAGGCAGCATCAGAGCGTGCGCAGGCAGTGAGAAGCAGGCACTTTAATGGCCAAATTTAAAAAGCCCTGAAAGTCTGGGTTTCTGATGAAAATACTGACAGACCCTTACCCATACAGCAGCGTGAGCAGGCGCCACCATAATAACCATTTAAGCCCTCTTTTCTCAGAAAGGCTTGGCCCAGCAGTGCAGGAGGAGTAAACAGGGCTGGTAACTTAATGACCTTTGAGCATTAGCAGATGGCCTTTTTATGAGCACAGATTAGCAGAACATGGGAGTTTTTAATGGCCACTAACAGGTGCCACGGCTGCTTTTCCCTCTCTACCTATCCACAGCCAGAAAAGCACCAATCCGCTTCAAATGGCACCTCTGCTCCCACCTCATCCTTTATTTCTGTTTACACCCCAGCATTTTCGATGACGCAGCAACATATGTCCCGCACCAGCCTGACAACGCTGTAGGTTACCAAAACCAAACCAGAGCACCTCACCTTTGGGAAACGGCGTCCTCAGCTGGGTCGTCATCATGCTATCACACATGGGGTGCTGACGGTTCAACAACCAGAACGGTTGCCCTTTCTTTCTGGTAAGAGGGAGCCACAGGAAACGCCAGCAGCAGGTTTCAAAGCTGTCTGAAAACGGGAGGGAGTCAAAGCAAAGCCAAGGCAGGGCTTTCCCCTCTCTTATTTATAGCATCACGGTGTCCACCTGTGACAACCTTCCTGACCCGTTCCCAGCCCACCTCTCTCACCAGGCCCCTTTCTAATGCCCCGTTCCTTAGCTCTGCCCTGTTAAAGACACACTGGTATCTTTATGAGCCGGGACAGCAGTAAGTGATCAGCAAATATTCCCTCACCCGGCCTTGTCCTGGCCTGGGAACAACTCAGAATGCACCAGGACTCCGAGCAATTACCAAATTGGCTTCTCTGCATTTATCACTGTGGGTGGGTAGAGAAAAGCCCTTGCAATTAATCTCAGATGCTGCGTGCTTAGACACAACTTGGGAGTTACGAGCCTTTCGGAGCTGACAGAGCCAGCTCGAAGGCTGGAGCCGCAGCGACCAGGCCAAGACAGGCCCTGTCCCCACCTCAGGCGTGGGGGCCACACACGCGCCTGTGCCAGCGGGCACTGAGCGGGAAAAGGAGTATGTAGGGAAAAGACGGCTGAGCATCAGCTCACAGCACCCTCAGGAGACGCTATGGCATTACCTCTCCGGAAAACACACCTGCTCACTGCTGCCACCGCTCTCTCAGGCACTTGCAGGGCCTGTGCTGCCGGGGCCTGCCCTCCCCGGCCTCCGGCTTCTCCGGCCGCCCTCTCCTGGGCCTGCCCTCCCCGGCCTCCGGCTTCTCCGGCCGCCCTCTCCTGGGCCTGCCCTCCCTGGCCTCCGGCTTCTCCGGCCGCCCTCTCCTGGGCCTGCCCTCCCCGGCCTCCGGCTTCTCCGGCCGCCCTCTCCTGGGCCTGCCCCTGCCTCGTCGCTGGGCCTCGCTCCACGGGCCTCCCACTGGCTGGGCTTTCTCCAACTGGGCCTCCACTCCCGGGGCCTGTCACTACTGACCACCCATTCTCTCACATTCACCACCGTGGCCTCTCAGCCTCCACTCTCTGGGCCTTCCGCTCTCTCAGCCTCCACTCTTTCGGCCTCCCACTTACTGGGCCTTACTGAGCCTCAATTCTTTCAGCCTTCCGCTCTCTCAGCCTCTCACTCTGGGCTTCTACTCTCTGGACCTTTATTCTTTCAGCCTCCCACTCTTGGCCTCCCGCTCCCAGCCTCCGTTCTTTCAGCCTCCCACGCTGGCCCTCAACTCTTTTGGGCTCCCACTCACTGGGCCTCTATTCTCCTGGCCTCCTGCTGTTTGCCTGCAATCTCTCGGCCTCCATTTTCTCAGCCCCCCACTGTTGGCCTCACCCTCTCTCAGCCTTCACTCTACTGAGATACAATACCTCAATATCTGATTTTTCAATAAAGAAAAATAACACGGTACAAACTCCAGATACACCATAAAAGAGCGTGGCAGTAACATGAGGTTGCAGTGCCAGTTGTACAATTTTCAGGTTTGAGTCCCTTATCAGAGAGAACATATTATGGCTGGGACTTGGGACAAACCACCAGGGAAAGAGACTGGAAAATTCAGAAAAAAAAAAAAACCCACCTTGATAAAACAATTAAAATTCGCCACACAAAGGAATTAATCATATCCAGAACAGAGTTCCTGGAAAGCAGTATGGAGAGACACTTCATACAAAGTGCTGCAAGGAAACAGTCCCAAGTCAGGAAGGCACGAAGCAGGGAGTCTTGGAGTCTGCAGAAAAAGGTGCTCACACTCAGGGCTCCCTTTGGGGGCTCTCTCCTGCAGCATTTAGTGGGAAAATGCAATTTCTTGACGGTGTAGAGGTCCAGGGTCTACACAGGTGCTGGCTAAACCTGAAGAAAAGAAGGATGAAAGTATAATCAGAGCTCCAACAAAGTTTGAGAAGAGAGTATTGCTGTGCAAAAGCTAAATGAAACAGGAGTAACTTACGCAGATGCTAGACCTGACAGGAAGCACTGATGTATACGGACCCCTCCAAAGAGAGGATTATGTCACTCTCTTGAAACTATATTGTCAAAACAGAGACCTGGGCTTCACATGACAGATGAGGGGACCTGCACCCAGCAACCAACCAGACAAGCTGAGTCAGGGTGCGCAGGATGGGGTAGCATCCCGCTGAGCCCCGCTTTCACACAGCCCCGCAGATGCAGCTCCTCGGGGGAGGACTGAGCATTCCATCGGCTTCCAGCAGGAAGAGGGAGAAAGGCCTCGGAAGTGGGTGTGCTTCCTAGGAACGCCGGGCCAGAGGAGGAGCACAGGGAGGCAGCCAAGTCTGTGGACAAGACACAACCAGAACTCATTAACTCAGCACTGTGGTGCTGGCAGTGCCTCCAGGGAGACCACACCGCAGCACAGAGCACCCCAGAGACTAATTGAACACGGTTAATTATTAGGTGGTTTAAGATATATTTGAATTTCTTTATTGTGTTTATGTTGTTTGTTGTAGTTATTTTTGGCTGGGGCAACAGTAACTGGCAGCAACTTTGAAAAGAGCCATTTGGAAGGAACTGTTGTGTCACCCAGAGCTGGGATGACACATGGCTAAGCCACCTCAGCGCCCCCCAAACCTCTCCACTGCCTGCCACCATCACATGGCAACCTCCCCCAGTACATGCTTTTGCAAGAGAACATCACAAAATAAATGAGACCTGTGCCTCAACCAACGGGAGATGGATTTCTGCTGTAATCCACAACATTTGAAAAGTAATTTGTTAATGAAAGCTGGCAGCAGGATCACAACCCTCCCAAATACCAGAATCTATCTATGGACTTAGAGGTCTAGGTTTTAACTGGCCTATGACTTTATTGGCTGGAAATCTGCTCAGAAACATCACCATCATAAATGTGGATCGATTAATAGTTTTGCACCAAGACCTGGTTAATGTTGTGGGATTGTGTACATGAGCGGAAGAACAAGGCATGGTTTAGTATAATGGTATAACCAGTATAACCACAGCACAGGCAGTAGAGAGACACGCATTTCCAGGGGAGGGTGCATTCACGTGACTGCTTTTTGCCCGAGACGGTGAGATTATACGAACACTGAAATTCAAAGCAAAAGGGGGTGGAAATGAAGGGGACTGAAGCAAAGAGAAACACTTGCATGAATCATGGAATCATAGAACGGTTTGGGTTGGAAGGGACGTTAACGATCCTTGATGCTCCTCAGACCGCTCCTGGCGGTATCACTGGTGCCCATGTGAAACAACAGCAGCAGATAATCGTCAGTGGACTGCACGAGGCTTGGTAGTCTCTTGGTGACATCTTTGCGAAGACAACACACAGAGGAGTTTTGTTCCAGACTAGATCGAATCTTTAAGCCATTTCTCCTGCACACTTTACCCACGTTTCCGGTCTGAACACCAAGGCAGGGGATCCGCTCTGCAGAGAGTTAATTCCTGGCAGCCAAAGTCACTTGCGGTGCAAGTCTCCAGACGTTAGGGGTGTTATCCCCAGGGACAAATTTGGCCACTGGCATCTGTGTTCAGTCCTGGATGAGCAGGAACGGCTTCCTTGACTTGCAGGGCTGATTTGTGCCAGCTCTGAATTTGGCCCTGTGTCTTTCTCTTTGTTCCGTGTATAGTTAAATAGACAAGATGAAAAAGCCATGACTAATTAGACTGTTAAATTAAACTGCTTTAAATTTATTTTATGTGATGCATAAAGTTCATAAAAAGAGGTACCCAGAGTAGTATCAGTGACCTTTCTCCAGGAGCTGCAGTCCACCCGGATGCTTTTTTGAACCAATTGGCTGAAAACTCCTGGATTTCTTAACACCTTTTATTCCCTCTCTGCCACTTTCAAACCTGAAGGATTTATTTTTATCAGTCCCTCACCCACATAATGACTTTAAAATTCCTTAGGTTCATACCTTAAAATATAGCTGGGAATTAGAAGTAATGCCAATTAACAAGTCAAGGCTCAAAGGCACTGATGGAGTTAGCTTGCACTTCTCCCTGGAAAACTGTCATAAGTATATATAAGAACCTGCACACCTCAGGATTTCTGTTCGGAGCTCTCTGTTCGAAAGCACCATCTCCATCATATTTGCAGCCTCACGGCCACCACAGGGCCTACGGACTAGACAGCCCTGAGCCAAAAGGGGTAGTGGTGAATCTGTGCTGCCCCACCGGTGCTTCCCTGGGAGCCTGCCTCCCTCCGAGCTCCGGACCAGCAGCAGATCCCAGCACCTCTGTTTGGCCAGGCTCGGCTGGCACGTCTGCGCGTGGACCCGTGGGTCTGTCATCGCCACACCAAAAAGGCAGTTTATACGCTCCAGGCATCAACTGATTCCTGGATCTGAAAACCTGGAATTTCGAGACGGACAAACCCCCCTTATTTGATGTGCAGACGTTCCTCCCACTCCCATTTACCAGGCACACAGATAAAAGGCGATTTGGTTAGACCTCGTGAGCCTCTGCTCCAGGATTTGGCACATTAAGGAGGCCAGAGTTTAGTTCCCAGGTCTGTCGGTGGCTTCAGGCAAGTTATTTCACTTCTCCCAATTCAGTTTCCTTCTCGGTGGCAAAGTGGCGCTTGCAATACAAAATAGTACGTTTTCCCTCCAGCCACCGAGCGCTCGTCGTTTTTCTGGAAATGCTGCTCTTGCCCTTCAGCATCCCTCACGGGGTGGCGTGGGGGCGGCTGCAGAGACACGGGCGGCACCCAGGCACCTGGGGAGAGGGGCTCGCTTGGGAAATGCTGCAGGTGAACAAGTTTTCTCTTTTGCTGCCGAGAGCTCCTTGCATCCTCTCACTACCACCACCAATTAACGCTGGTAAAACGACCGTCCCTATTTCACACTTCGTTAGGAGTGATACTGGCTATTCATCTCCCAATTCCAGGCTCAGGTTTTCTTCCCATATGTTGTCTATGTTCCCTGAGCGGCGAACTCAGTCCGGGTGAAACTCTGCCTGCAGGTACCCCCTGCAAGAGCTGCCGGTAGCAGAGTTTGGCCCCTTCTGGTCCCAGCCCCAAAGGGAAATGGCCACAAAACCTCCTCGTGCCCTCCGAGACCACACGCTGGGCAGGACAGGGCTGTGTCCTCATGGAGCTGGGACGAGGCACACACTGCACACTGGCTCAGCCCGGTCCATTTAATCTTTCTATGCCTGAGGAAGAAAACCAGGGGGGCAGATGGCTTTTCGGAAGCCTAAAATTGTATATTGTGGCTGTGGCATCCCCTGCTCCTGATGCTGCTGCACTTCCCTACTTTGTACTCCTTTATTTGGGAAGGATGCGTTTCCAGCAAAGGTGCGAATATCGCCGCCTTCGCAGCTAATCCTGACACGCCAGCGGCCCACAAGCGCACTGTATTGCTAAGCAACACTTGGCAAAATCCATGCCAGGTTGTGTCGGTCCCTTTTGATGTTTCACAGAAGCATTGTCATTTCCATCTCTGGCATTGTTTCCAGCATTTTGGGTGTCAGTGTTCCTGAAAACCATCACAGAAAGGATGTTTATTGAACTGTCAGAGGGTGAATGATTGACACTAGGCACAAGTACTTTTCATGTTCAGGTTTTGGCATGCCACAATTGGATTATTTCCTGATAAATGCCATCCAATTCTACCAGATGGACCACTGAGAGATATGCCAACCTGTGTGAGAAATGGAGTAGATGCTCAGTGCCACTTATTGGTAGATGTGTGCTTCTCCAGTCTATCCTTTTGTGTAGCTGCAGGGTATTTTACTGAAGCTGTGACTTTTGCGATGCTCGTAATTAGAAGAGCGAGGCGATTTTCGTTGTGGAGAAGGGTGGCTTTCAATGCCCAAATTTGATTTCATTCACCTCAGTGTGGAAGTGCGATACCTGTTCCTCTCCTCTTAGAGTTAATGTGTTCTCTGTGACTCGAGCATTAAAGAGCCATGAATTTTGAAATTCAGGTATTTCTCATATATAAATAATTTCAATAAACCAATCCTCTGCCTTCCCGTTCATCTTTTCCTAATGGCTCATTTACAGATCCAAATGCAATACAAGGATTGTGAGGCAGGTAAAAACGTCTAAGAGCGAATGCATTATACATACCATCCGAAGTTTATTAAACAGCTGAATTCATTTCGTCGACACTCCGCTGGAGAGCGGGCGGTTCCCTGCGCTCTCGGGGTGACAGAGGGGCAAGTGGCAGCACGAGGGGACAATGTGACCCGGGCATGGATGCCAGCGGGGGGGTAGGTTGCGGCTGTCAAATTGCCCCGGGGGCTGTTGAGGGTATGTGGGGAAGAGGGATTAAGTGGGAAGAGCTTCTTCATCGACGCAGGTGCCTACGGTGAGCAGAGGGGAGAAGGCAGGAACCATCTTGGACGCCCTCGCACAGGCACTGGGTGAGGAACCGCCACGGGGCACAGGAGCTTTACTTGAGTTTAGTTGGGCTTCGCTGGGTGTCGAGGGGGAGGGAGTTGCCTTTTTCTGTTTGCTTGGGGTGACATAGGAGGAAATCCCTAATTCTGGAGGATGGAAACTTGCAGGTCTGTGAAAACATGATTTTTCTGTCTGAACCGACCCACCAGCGAGACAAAAGAAACATTAAGTTATCTATTCCTGTACTCCTCGGCACTTTAATATATACATAAAAAGCAGGGCCTTTGTACTATACCTAATGAGCAGAAGTGAATAATGTGGGATAATTAGCCTCCCTTTCTCAGCCGGCTCTCTCAGATATCTCAACACACTTGTGACAACAGCATGGTACAAGTGGTGACTGGTGCCTACATCTTAGATTTACCATCACTTCATTGTTCTGTGCCGACGCATTTTTCATCTTTGCCATTATGAGGGCCTCTCTCCACCGGACGTGTTTCTGCATTTCAGC
Source organism: Chroicocephalus ridibundus (assembly GCF_963924245.1). Taxonomy (NCBI): domain Eukaryota; kingdom Metazoa; phylum Chordata; class Aves; order Charadriiformes; family Laridae; genus Chroicocephalus; species Chroicocephalus ridibundus. The sequence goes on from NC_086286.1 coordinate 1,970,991, forward strand.
CGCTGCCTTAGTCACTGCCAGCTAAAATGAAACGTAGCTCAAGCAGAGGCTTCGGGGTGGAGAGGCTGTTACCGCACCGTCCCCTCTCCAGAGACCCCCGCTCAAACCCCTGGGTGCGCACACATGCACAACACCCCGAAAAATGTGTCTGATTGACAGCTCAGCCCTGCAACCACCTAAAAATAACAGGTTGAAAAATGTACGGTCCTTTTCGGATGGCCTTGATTAACGAAGGCCTTGATCTCGCAATGGTTTCTGCATCAGCCGATCGCTGGGTCTCACCAGGGCTCCGGCATCTCGGAGCTGCTGATTTCCAAAGTTCACAAAACACTGAGAAAGAGAGATCTATACAAAATAATATAGCTCTATGCAGTCTCCTACTATTCCAGAGGAAAATGCAGGATAATAGCCTTTTTTGTTTTGCTGTCCTTACAAAAGGGAGTTGAGAGGCAAACTGATTATGCAGGACTTTAAAAAACAGACAGATCAACAAATCCTGCTCCCAAAAAAACACCCTGTAAAATGATGTTACTGGGGTTACTTCCAGGAAAGTAACTACAATTTTTATTGCAGATTTGTTAGTAAGCTTATACATCAATTCAAAACCAACCCTGTTTAAAAACCTGTTACGCAGAGATGCAGTAAAACGAAACGCACGCAGGTAATACGGCTGGTCTTGAGAACTTCAGAATTTCCTTAAAGTAATAACTTTAATTCAGTTCTTTCTGGCATAAACTTTTCCATCCCATTATGTCAAAAACTGTATTATCCATCCATTTGTCTGTCAGAACGATTCCCCCTGGGCCCATACACCACTGGTTCTTCTATTCTAAACCTCCCCATTACATCCCGCTATCAAGAGTCACAATTTTCAGCGAAAGTCTCCTGTGACTTTTGACAATGTTTTACAGTGAACCAGACCAGGAAGCTCAGAGTTAAAGGAAATCTTCCATTCTGGCAATGAATATGTAATAGGCATTACACCGTGCAGTACACCAAAAATGTAAGGTTCATTAAGTCTTTCAAAGGCAAGAACTTCCATGTAGCTTTGAATGAACCTGTCTTTGCGATGGCATTAGCAAAGGATATTTTGGGGCAGGAGATATTAATACCACACATTAGGGAACAAATTTGTTTAAATGCTCTATAGCTATGCGTGGATGCAGATGATCCAGGAATAAATAAAAAGTGAATAGTCGTCCAGCTTTATATGTAAATTGTCTTCGGCTTATATACATAAGAATGCTCTTTGCTACTAAATTCCTTCATATTAACAAGGAGGAGTGTTACTAATATATAAAATAAAGTCATTCTCTTTAATGAGAATGCTAAATATTTTAAAGAAATGCACAGCTATGAAATATTGTCAAGGGCATTTTTATACTTAAGTTTAAGAACACTTATGACTTAACTGTTGAATAATTTAACACATTCAGCCTTGAAGTACTATTTATGTATGTTTTTTAATGTTCATACTCCTGTTGGCTTTTCTTTGCTCAGGATTTAGGACCTTTGATTTCTGTTTATAAAATTTACATCTTTAATCTCCCAGCTCTGTGCGTTTCCCCATTGGGCTCCTGCAACAATACAGGCAAAAATCGCTGAGAGGAAAAAGGAGCTAAAAGCCTTGCGCAGCTTGGAATTGGGACTGCGTGGATTTTAGCAAACATAAGGACGGATTTTAAGGAAATATGCTCCAAGTAGACAACCTCGATAAACACGAGCCACCTGTACAGCTCAAGCGGAGGATTTGCAAATGTGTTTATGAGCTTTCTCTGAGAGGCGAAGGAAGCCCCCCGGCACACTGCGGGAGCCCCGACTTCTACCGCGCAGGTCCTTTCGGGGAGCCCCGCGCCCGGGCACACGTGTGCCGGGGGGGGCGAGAGGGAAATTCCCCACACGGCACCTGCGTGTGTGGTGGGATGCAGCTGGGGCTGGGGGGGAAATGCCACCCAGCACTCCTTACCCCTCGCGGGCATCCGAGCTCTGCCCAAGCACGGACCCACCACCGGGTGTGCTGGGGCAGGGACAGCGCTCCCGAGAGAGCTTCGCCAGCGTCGGCTGGGGGGTAACCTACCTTCACGCCCAAAACCTTCAGGGCCATTCGGCTGATCACCACAGCCAAAAGTTTTGCTGAGTGACAAAACAGAAGCCAAACTCTCCCCGCGATCGTGACACTGCACGAAATTCGCTCTGGGATAAACAAAAACATCGACCGAAACTGTTTACAGCGTATCTTGTCACCTTTCATTAGGGTCTTTCGCAACACGCTGATGCTTCGTGACACAGCAGATGTAACTTGACATGTCATACACTGAGCAGCGACTTTCAGGAATTTCTGCGACACATTTCTTTCAAAAAGCAGCGCCTCGACCAGACAGTTGGACCACGAGTGCATTTAAAACCGAGGCTAGAAAAGCCGGGCTGAGATGCAAAGAGCATTGCGCACAGAATATTTGGTCTGACTTTTTGTCTGTGTTTTATGTGCTACAAGCCATAGGCGGGGAGATGGGCAGATCATCTAGCAGGATGAATGAGCTGCTGCCAAGCCGATGTTACTGTATCACTATGGGCCCCTCAGTACCCATTCTGCCTCTGATAGTCATCGCTTGCCAGTGTCCAAATGGATTACATATATCTGGCATGTTTATGGTATAAAGGAAGATGAATCTGAATATCTGCGAACCTTGGGCTCACAGGATGATGCATTTGGAAGGGAAAGCAAGTTTTTCAAGGGCAAAAAAAAAAGTTAGTAGGGTTTTATCAAAGGGAATTAACCTAACACCTCCTCGCATCAGGCTGCACTACCACACATTAAGGATCACTTAGCCGGGTAGACAGAAGGAGAGCATTAGGGTTAAGAGGAAGGACCACCACATATTTTAGCGCAGGGACGTCTTTCAAGCTGGAAATCGTACGCGGCAGTCACTGGCACACCAAGCTGAGTAATTTCTTTAGTGCTGATGTTTATTCAGCCAAGCGGATCAGCAGGAGGAGCCACAGGGACCTGGTCCCACAGGGTTCATAAAGTCAGATTATGGCTGAGCAGGAGACCCTCAAGGGAGAAGGACCCGGGGCCCCAGCCTGGCCCGCAAGGGACACCCCACTGCATCTTCCCTCTGGGCAAAAGTGGCTGCTGGGGCACATCGGCTTTGCCTGGTGAGCACTTTGGGGAGCAGCTGCTTTCTAGGTCACGGGCACTATTTGCTTGGGAGAGGCAAAACGGAGAAGCATGGAGGACTAGAAGGACCGTGAGCTACAGAACAATGTAGGATGAAGAGGAGAAAATTACTCCCTTGCTGCACTGGACCAGGTCCTCCGGCAGCGGCGACGGGATCTCAGTGCTGAGCCCATTTGCACCGGCTCAGCGTCGCTGAAATGTAAGTATTGCCCCCACTGGGGTCTTTAACTCAGCAGTGCTGTCAGCACGGTCTTTGCATCCCAGGAAGGAGATACCTAATTTGCTCAGAATAACTGCTTGCACTCTGCCTTCGCTTTCCAACAGACCTGAACAAGGAGGCAATTTTGTTCCACAAAAGCAACGTTAAATGAAAATATGTAAATAAAGAGAGAACTGGAGAGTGAAAACAGTCATCATCTTCCTTAAACTAAGCGACTCAGCACATGTCCTTGGGATATCGGCAAAGGGATCCAGAAATCTCCACGGGAAGTCAAAGTTTGCAACAGGAATTCAAGACGAACCGAATGCTGCAGCTGTGATACACAAACTCACAACTTCCCAGGCCTCCCTCCTTTAAAAAACACCAAAACCTCTGGATCTCGTAGCTTCAAGCACCTCTTTTCCAAGAGTGCCTCCTGTAAAGCTTTATTTCCTTTTGAAGTCTGCTTTCTATTTTACTCTCTTTTTTTGCTAAGAATATGTTTAGGTAGGAACTGGCCTTTCCATCCACAGGCAGCCGTGGCTATCAGTCAATCTATCAGTAAACCGCTCATGAAGTTCACTAGACAAAGGGTTAGTGCGGCTAGTACCACAATAATGTAGAAACAGAAATATTACAAAGTAAAGGCTTATAAAATAATAAAAATTCTACTTAGTTCAGATACCTCCCAGTGCCTTTGGCAAAATACCTTAAGCATTCCACATAAGGCGGGCATTGTCTTTATAAGATGGCACCTCATAAAATGGTATTAAATATCACCAACGGGGCTTCATATTTCATCCAGCAGGGTTTAGGCCAGACATGTTCTATATCACACATTATTAGAATGACATCTGCTTTGCAAGTTGTGTACCCAGGAGCATACCTTGATAACTCATTTCAGCACTCATTCTCGAGGCTTCTGTGGCTTCGTAATACCTAATATGTTTAACTCATTTTGAACAGAAGTCTAAAGCCTGTCGTGGCCCTCTGGCCAAAACTGTAGCTGTCAGGCAACGGAGCCAGCTATCAAACATTACTCATTTATCATTAGTGGTGATGCAGCTGTACAGAGAAATGTACCCACTGAAGTGAAGGGCTGTCAATTGTTCCCTGTATAATACTCCTCTTCTCAACAGGGCATTTCTCCATGGATGTATCGCCAGTGTGCTTCCCTACTTCCCCATAGCGCAGAATTTATAGTAGCAAGGAAATGGGGAACATATTTTCATTTAAATGGGTCTGCCACAAGATGAATAAAGCAATCATCAATAGAATCTATAAGCAGAGAGATACGCGACGCGCTCTTTATAAACATTACACATAGGCATGTATAAGCATAAGCGTGTGTGTGCATGTGTGCACACACACACATGTCATGTTTATAAATAAACTCTCTAGATCTCTATCGGTATTTAAAAACTGGCGCATGTTCAGCACTAAAGGCTCCGCTTCCTCTTTGCTCGCCATTTCCATAAGAAGACTGGAATGTGCAATTTAGGCTTCAAATTTCCATGTCTATTCTGCTTACAAAACTCCAACACACGCTAACTTGAACTTCGCTATCCTCAACTCTGCTCCCCAGGGAGGAAAACAGCCAGATTAAATCTATATGAGAGATCTCCTGACTGCAGACACTACTGCCTTTATTCACAAAGGCAAAGCACAGCAATGGTCTGGGAAAGCACCACAGTTAAGATAGTATCTTCAGGCTCCTTTGAAGCACTGCTGCATGCAAATATTTGTACACATGCATTATGAAGAAAGTGTGGCACATGTCCCTGAATTTTTATGTACAAGCGAGATACAGAGGAGGGAGACAGACTCCGGTGGCAAAGAGCAGAGCGCTGGCTTCCGCATCTGCCTTTCCACTCGCTCAGCGGGGTTTCTCCTCTGGAGCTCACAAAGGGAATTTGCCCATCGCTTTCAAGGCATTCGCACAACGGCAAAAATGTCAAAAGTGGATACTTAAAGTCAGGCATACAAATCCCTCTCCCGCAAACAAATGGAACATACCTGTTGCTCATGTATTATATTCTGACCTTGGTCCATCTTTGCCCGAGTTTCTGGAAAACAGAGACCGTTAGGACGCTCTGTGCCTAGGAAACGGTTTTAGCTCTTCAAGCGAGAAACAACTACAACCATCGGTCCTCTCAGTTGTGTGTGGAGGCCAACGTGACTTTGACCAGATGTTACACAAAACCTTAATTTTATACCCAAATTGCTAGCCATCCCAGATCCACCCCAAACAGGTTTGCTGAAAAATCACGCGAACTTTCTCCAAAGAACTTCAAGAAAGCTTCCTGTCCAACAGGGTGCGACTAAGAGACTATAAGAAAAGTATGGTCAGAGCAACTTTTTGTTCCTCCTTTTGGTCTTGTGCAAAGTCTCCATGAATTCTGCCATGGATAATGCCACCTTGTTAACAGAACAGCAACTAAACAACTTCATACGTATTATTACGTATTTCTGGAATACTTCCACTGTGGGTATAGAAACCCAGTGACCAAAACACAGCTGCACTTCAGTTCTGTCCCATGTTTAAACACAGTTGCTAGCATCAACATGGTGCTCATCCACAGCAGGATGAGTAATAGGAAAAGGGAGGAAGAATGCAGCCCTGAAAGTTGCAAACAACATGGGACTGCTTCTGGGGAAAAGCTCCTCTCCACCCGAAGGAGCCCACAGTAGACACAAGCAAACCTGGAGTTGCCTGGGGCAGCAGACTCTTGAGGGGTTGCCACTGCGAAGAGGAGTGGAAGTCCCACAGCCTGCTTTGTGTATGCCGAGGATCTTCTTTTTCCTCCTCTTCCCCACTTCTGAACACTACTTTCACGTCATGGCGTAGGGACTACGTACTGTCTATCCCTTCCACTCTGACCAGCAGACTTTGCATTACTTTAGAAATACTAGGACATTTTGTGCCGAGCTGAAAATGAACACGGCAGAAAGGAAGATGATGAATGACAAAGTTTTCCTGGCAGATGTAGGCTATAAAAAAACATCACGATGTGGTAAAACAAGTCTAACCAATGGGTTTTGCCAGAAACGCAGTGAAACAGGCTTCCAGTGTAAAAATGTCACCACCAAATTCATAAAATATAAACAAAGAAGAAAAACCCCACACCCTGAAGCCTAGCAAGCAAGCAAGCAGTGACGTGGGGCACGGTGGGATACTGAGGAAAGTGGAAAGCTCCACTTTTGTTTGTGTGATTTCCCTCCTTCCCAGCCCGTGGTCTCCCAGGGCGAGGCCGCGGCACCCTCACCGGCAGGGTGCAGAACCAAAGAGCAGCGCCGCGGGAGTCGGGCCGTCGCCCCCGCTGCTGGGCTGGGGCTCACCGCGCTCCACGGAGCAGGGCCACAGCTGCCAAGGCTCCCTCCGTGACCCGATCTGATCTTATCTGCACTTCCAGGTGCATTTGGAGCCTGATGCTCTCATATTACCACGGGTCTGCACCCACTGCTGTGGCCCACAATAAAGTTAGATGCACTTATGTTCATTCCATAGCTTCCTTATTTAATGTAGGTATGGGCAGACGAGCATTGCAAGGAGTTGGTAAGTGGCGATTTCATTAGCTGCATTTTATTTCTAAAACAGCAAAACTACTCCTTCGAACACGGCCCCTCCTTTCTTTTTTTCAGCCAAACCCTGGACAGAATCCATCTTTCCAAGTCAGAAGGGATATACATGACTGCGTAAAATCCCCGGAGCCTCTCCTCAAAATAGCCACAGGGGTTTGCAAACAAGTCACACGAAACACCCTCTTTACCCATTCCCCCAGGGCTACGGGAGCTCCCTCTGCAACACTCCCAGCTGCTTTGTGCTCAGAGGGCAGCACGGCCTGAGCACAGGCTTTTAAAAACATATTACAGCTAGACCATGCAAGAAAATTCTTGACTTTTGAACCACCCTTTTTGTAATACTGCATGCTAGGAGAAAGTATGGGTTCGGTTACGACTACCAAGTTAAGCAAGGGCTGGAGAAGCAAGCTGTCAGCCCACATAGGAAACAGTTCTCTGCGTTAAATTGTATGCCAGGCTGCAGAGGTCAGAGACTGCTCCTGGAAGAGGACCATATCCCTCACGGATGTGCACCTTCCTCAGCTACCGACGGCTAACTTCTCCGCTGTGTCCTGGAAGGTCAATCAGATACGGCTGAGGAGCCTTACCGTGCAATGCTTTTAGTTTAGCCTGGCTCCTGCTCCTTGTTTCCTTTGCTTAGGAACATACCTCTGCTGAACCTACCCCAAAAGAGGAGAAAGGAGCCCTGCTCCCTGACCCTCCATGGGGCGTCTGGCGGCGTTATGCTCCTTCCTAATTCTCCCAAGCAAAATGCCTATCACCATCGCTGCCCACGCAAGAGCGGCCGTATCTCAGGGCAGTTATCTTTCCTTATTGCTTTCCTTCAGGCCCGAGCCCGGCACCATGCCCTGCAGCAGGAGGCCTTAAACTTTTTCCACCACGCTGTAAGTGACAGTGTGCTACGAACCAGCATGAGCACGCAGCTACGCTCATCGTCTGCGTGCGCGCTGACTCACGTGTGATTAAAGCAGCGTCTGGACAGGGAAGAGCTGAATTCAAACTGCTGTGGGTGACTAAAATGAACCTGATCTTATTATTGCACCGTCACTTTTTAGGGTTACTTTATCTCCTGTTAGAGACCCATCCTTCCTATTCTTGCTTTACCCCACTGCGCCCCAAGTCCCATCTGTTCCCTAACCAGGTGTCTTCCTCTCTCCAGACGGTGTGCAGCATCACCAATGCCCATTCCCAGCTGGACTACTGCCACTTTGCTTCATGAGGTCTCCTCAAAAACTCCGCATCACATGCCGCAGGAGGAAAAGCCTTTAGTACCTTTGGGCAGAGATGCTGGGAAACCAGTAACAATGACCATTTGGCAGCTGGCAGCCTCGGGGACCGGCCGGGAAGCGTCCGAGCAGAGGGGCAGCAGGAGGGCTGGGGACCACGCTGTGCTGGCGCTGCCCCATGGCTGCAGAAACCGCCTCCTGCGCCGAGTTTCTGTGCGAATCTCGCTGTCTGCTGAGCGGGGCCGGTGTTCGTTTCAAACACGCCTCGGTGCACCACTGTTTCCCACAGCTCTTCGAGGTTCGCGCTATGATACAGCTGGTGAGTCATGCACAGATTAGTCATGGAGGAGATCTATTCTTGTCTACAGAAAGTCCGGCATGAGTAAGGACAATGCGAATTTGGCACCAGCTTGTTTCGGTTCTGACCAGTGCCAAAGGTGAGTTATGTCTCATCGCCAGGTGTGCGGCTCAGACTGGCGAGGCTGATATTGCCACACATCCAGTTTAATGCCTTTCTGCCGAGACCAAAACTTTAGCACAGCCAACGCAGGCGGCACAGAACGGGACCAACTCATCTCACGAGCTCCTCTACAGGCCAGACGCTACGGAGACTTCCACCGGTTAACAACCTCCACCAGACCAAGCCACCGGTGCGGGAAAGGCTCCAAGTCCTAGTGAATCCTCCAAGACTCTCACCAAAGCTTCCTAGAAAATAAGGTGGATGAGATCTTGGCTTCAAGGCTGGTAACAAAGCACTCACGCAAGGCTAGGGTTTCACTCCACAGTGATAAAATTATGCAGGAATCTAATTTCCCTGAATATCTACCACTCTCAGAGCACCAACTCTCTAAATTACTCCTGGAAATTTTTTAACTGCAAAACCTGCTTTTTTTCATTTCATAGGGACAACATGATCTCCATCAAAACAGCACATTTCTGACCAGGAAACTGTCTGGCGTTCAGTTGCCATAAAGTTAACGTTCAGCTAATTCTTCTTTGATGAGTTTACACAGTGAGTGTAAAATTGCCCTTGCTGACTGCAGCGGCAGCCACAGGTCTGCAGGACACTTAGTCAGAACTTGGGCTTCTGAAAGGAGAAAATGTTTTCATTCATATTTTAAAATTCCATTCATTAACAGGTGTATACGGTTTGACTTCTTCAAAGTATGCTGCAGACACAGCCTAATAAATCTCCATGACACCTCACTGCATCTCCATTTTATAGATGTGGTGATTCGAATATATCCAAGTGAAATGACTTGCCCAAGGCTAATGAAGGAATCAATGTCAGAGACAGGATTAAAAGTAGAAAAATTCCTGGCCCCCAGTCTCATAACCTAACTGTGGTCTGCATTTCACTCATATGAAAACAGGAAAGGGAAACGCATCTATTTTGAATATTGTGAAAAGTAGTTCATAGCAGATGGGCAGCCTGATGTTTTAAAATTGCTTTACTTTGTCAGAAAATATCAATAATACAGAGGATGTGGTTCTTGTCCGAGACTACACCAAGGTGCAAACAGCACAGAATGTGTCACTGGTACCTTTTAGAGCTGCAGAGGTTGCACTAAAAGAATAAAATAAGTAGAGTCATTGAGACGTCTCTCCTGCCCTGTCCCTTAAAACCAATCACTTCCTGTGTGCTGCACAGTTGGTAAAAGCTGCTTGGAAGCTGATGAATACCTGTTTGGTAATGGATTTGTAGCCAGACGCCTATTGTCGCATCTCCAAGGCGGAACACAGGTCTGTAATGCCCATTTCTCATGGAGGTGCCCGCTGATGTTTTGTGGTGGGTCTACCCACCTCTTTCTTAGATGCCGACACAGAGTTAAGGCAGCGTCTTCTCTGTCGCCAAACCATAACGGGAAGACAATGCACCTGTCTAGCTGTGTAGAAGAATAATTTAAAAAAAAAAAAAAAGAAGGTGCACTTGTGTCATTAAATATTGATGAGTAAGATTCATTGACTGAGTGGGAGACAGTAGGATATGGCTTGAAATAAACCCCCATGAGGGCCACACCCCCTAGTATGCCCAGGGCCATCCCTTTAAAGGTGGGACAATTATAATTAATTGAGCAATCTGACAGAAAGCATACATCCACACGCTGGAGCAGAAAGTGACACTGTGCACAGAGCCATCCAGGACACTCGAAGGGTTAATACTGGTTCACTAGACCAAGGACAGTAAATTCTGCCTGTGGCTACCACCACTCTATTGTATTATTATTGCAGGCTTTAGAAACAGCTTTTAATTTTAACCCTTTCCAGCCCTCTCTACTATCTTCTCTTTAAATAATTGACATTGAATACAATTGCGTGAAATCTTCCTAGTCATACTTTTCAATAATTTCTTTTCACTTTCAGCATTTGCAATACTGTACAGAAAAAAAAAAATAAAATTCCAAAGAACCTGGGCCTCCTTTACCTATCCCTTTAACTCTTAAAGACCAGAAATGTTGCCACAAAACTGAGCCCCTTTCATTTTGTTGTGATCGGTCCCCACTATTTGCTGCAAGGATCACTGAAGAATCCCAACCGCTACTTACTGGAAACCGTACCGCGAGCGCTCAGAGTTTTGACAAACACGTAGACGGAATATAGATAGTCCCGTACCCCTTTCAGTCTCCCAGATATCTGCATTCATTCGCCGAACTGCATTTTTAAGATGATGTTCTGGGAATTGTTCATGCCTGTAAGAGCTGACAAATCAAACACCCAGGAACCATCGGTTACCTGCAATGCAAAAATCTCATTATCGATAACATTTTCAGCTATACGCTGAGCACATCATCAGCCCATAGGCAGGCTAAATAGAAACAACCGCTGGAAAAGGGATTATATAAAGGAGCGTGGGGGACAGCAGAGGACTGACTCGGTGACCCAAGAGGTCCTTTCCAATCCTGTATTCCTATGTTCGTCTGTTCGCATTGAAGTTGATGGGAGACATTTCCACCGACTTCAAAGGGCTTTTTATCCGGCCCCAGTTTCATTTCTGTTCAATATACAGATGCAGGAGTAATGTCACGCATGATTTTCATGAGACATGCTAATATACAATCAGTTCTGGGAGCAGCAGAATGAACCCAGGTAGATAAATTGTTCATCCCAAAATGCTAAACGTGCCTACATCTGAAAAATATATCTCCTCGTATCTAAAGTGCAGATAAGTCCAGCAGCGTCACAACTGGATTTCCAGCCCTCATTAGCCATAATCAATTACGCCAAATAAATTGTTCCATTATCCATTCGCAATTTTTGCGAGCTACAGGGACAAGGTGAACAAATATTTTTGATCTGGGGATCGGCACGCCACGAGGCTGGTCCACTTTTCCAGCAACAGGGAGTGCCCCAATCTTAGTGTCCTGGGCATGAAACCTGTAACTTCAGATGGAAGGGTATTTAATGTCTATGGGACACCCTCATCGGAGAGATGAGCCACAAAATGCTCCGGGAAGAAGTGTAGAAGCCTAATATTGATGGCCACAGAAACAAGGGATGAGAAGATAGAACTGGGCGGCTGTATAATTACACAGTGTTTTCTTCTCCTCTCTTTTTTTGCCTTTTTTTTTCCACTGAGCAGGCATTCAGCAGGCATTCAGCCTGCTCAGTAGAGTCATTCCAATATGTTATCTAATGGCTTCGTCTTTACTTGTGAGATTCCCCATCTGTGGCCAGACTGTGCCACTGCCTCATTCAGCTGAGCAAGAGAACAACATTCGTTCGCTCGCTCGGGTCTTAGGAGCCAGGTCTTGCTCTAGAGCAACAAAAAACGAGCTGCTCCTTAGCCAGGTCTGAGCCTTTGCACTTAAGCCGGCCTTTGATGAAACTCTCCTCTGGATTTCGACGCTGCTTTTTGCGGCTGGGCAATCTGCTCGCTCTCTCTGGCGCTGCCCCTTTTTTTTTTTGTTCTTTACACTGGTATCGTTCTGCTCTACATGGTGGTCTCACATTTTCCTCTTGAGGCTTCTGCATCCGTCTTGTTTTCAAAGCCAAATAACACAAGCAACGATTCCTAATCTGCAGTTGCTTTCGTAGGATGGATGTTCAGACATAATCAGTCCATTTTGCTATTTTCTCACCTGTTACACAGTAGCTGCTCCTGCTGTTTGGATGCTTCTTTACTCACTTTCCTTTTCCATCTCTTTTCTCTTCATAATTTGCTGTAAAACTTTAAGTGATTTATAAAACATGGAAAACAGTACCACGTCCAGTTGAGTTCTAAAGCACAGAGTCATTTCCTCCTGTTGGGTCCATGGTGCCTCTAACAAGGATGCTCCATGGAAGGATTCGGCCACCCGGGGGCACTGGTACAGCTGCTTACTTTGACTCCTCAGATGAGGCGGGTCCTTCTCACGACCAGGACAGAGAAATGACACCGCACCATGAGAAAAGAGACAGTCAAGATGCTGAAGATACCCTGACGTGCATTCAGAAGTCTGAGTGCTTCCGGGCTCTATCTGGATCTTCATACTACATAGCACACCCAAAAGGCATAGACGTGCCAAAACCCGTTGTGTTTCCCATCCTGTGGGAATCATTTCCATACGCATGATGGGGAAAGCATGCGGAAAGAGAAACTGGGACACATCTCAGTTTCTGCCCATTAAGTAAGATGCATCTAGGAAAAGCAGACTCAGGAATGGGGAATCATCACTGATTGAAATCCTCATTGTAAAGTGATTGTATGATGGTTTAATCAGTTGTCTTCCACTCCATTCAAGTGCCAGCTTCAAGTCATGGGTGTTAAAGGCCCGTGGCCAGAGACAGAGCCCTTGGGGTCCTGCCATGGCCTCATTGATGACATGAGGCCACGAACAACTGGGGGAAATCACACCTGACAGGCCGGCCACAAAATATCTAGTTTTGAGGACAGGGGCTTAGCCCTCACTCCACCGCCATGCTCTGCAGACACCTAATAGCAATCCCAAAAAGCCTTTGTGCGTCTCCAAATGACTGACGCAAGGACACTGGGAAACGCAGCAGCCAACGTTGTTGCAACGTTCAGCATCCAAAGCAGAAGGGCCTTGCGTGAGGACCTATGGAGCGTCTGCGTGTCTGAAGCCCCTCACATTCCCAAGGCAGGCTGGATCCACAAGTGGCGTAGGTCTGATGGGGTCAGATCCAAGCGCAGCTCCCAGGTAGCCTCTACTTGGGCGCCCACCAGTTCATACAGACCTGCAGAATTGCTCCGGCTGACTTCATGGTCATCTCATCAGGGGCCACACGTCACAGAGGAAAACAGTCATGGTCTGCCTGAATTTACAAGTGTCATCTCCTGCAAGTGGAAAGAGGAGCATGAGGATGGCAAAGCTGAACTGATTTGTTCTGGCACCAGTATTCCAATGTGGCAAGATATACCTATGAACTGTCACATACAAATTTAGTAGATAGCACGCTTGCTTTTTATTTGATTTTTAGCAGGTCTCTCCACAATAAATATAAGAGCAGAATGCATAAACAAAGCGCCTGGCACTTACAGTTTATCTTGGTGACAGAAAATTTGATTGATGAATAATAAGTTCAGAAAGTGGCAAATGTTCAACATAGGGCTAAATAACCTTTCGCCGCTGGTTTTAATTTTTCTTTTTTTTTTTCAGCTCAGTTTCTCTTAGCCTTCGCATTTCTTGTCTTGAAGTTGCTTTGTTCTAGTAGCTCCATCAGCTGCTGGGAGGAAAAAAAAGAACTGCTGGGTTTGTTTCTTATATGTTTTCACTGATCAAGTTGCTTATCGCTGGGGCAAGAATTAAAAGGAGAACTTTTGCATGTCACATCGCTTCTTGTTTTCTCTCTCACTTTGCTGGGACGGAGCCTGCGAGACAGACCTTCCTGCTTGCAAAATGCTAATTTTTAACCTATCGCTATTATTGCAATATCAAAAGAGAGGAGGGGTGCCTGCACACGAGCAGGACGAGGTGGCTTGGAGGATATTCTGGTCAAAGTAAGCTACACAGAAGGAAAAAAAAAAGCTGTTTTACAGAGAGGGAAACTGAGGCACGGAGCCTTGCAGTGATTTGTGTGCAGGAGCATATAGGAAGAGTATGGCAGAAGGGCAAGCACAAGCCGGACCCTGTGGCTCCTAATCTCGTGCCTTAGCAACGAGACCACTCTCCCTCTGCGCGCAGGCTCGGAGAGGAGAAGGGGCAACCTTCTAGGAGGAAATCCTCGCTGGATTAAGCACTTTGCTTGCTTCCCTCTCCTCACCCCTTTCTTCCTTCAAAGCACAGAGGATGGGGAGGGGGCCAGGCAGTGAAACAGTGCCTGTCCGTCCCCCCCGCTTCAGCCCACCCCACATCCAGCAGGGTCTCGGGGCTCCCCAGCAGCCCCCGAGTGCCCGCACCCCTCGGCCGGGGAGGAGGGGTATGATTTGTAATTGCAATACTTTCATTACCGTCTCTTAGTTCTTTGCACACTAATGTCAAGAGCTTTGTCTTTGTAGTGTTATTGGCATTTTTCATCATATTCATGAAGTGTGGGTCAATTTTCTTCAAAAGGCTCACTTCGCCAACTTGCCACAAAGACAGACAGTAATAAATTCTACTACTGCACAGCGAAGGCTCCGTAGCTGCAAGCAACAATAAAAAGCAATGAGCTGGGTGTCACTAAGTAACTCCAGTTTACACTGCATTTTCTTCTTTTATTGAAAACTCAGAATATGAATTTATTAATGAATACACAGGCCGACTTTGAAGGGGCGTGGGGGGGGTCTGAGTCAATTTATTTGGTATTCACACAGTGTGTGCCTACATTGTATTGTTTCATCATTTTATGGCCAGGCGCAGCTTGTTAGGCTGTGGCCCTCCAGAAAAAAGCAGGCTCATATAGCAACACCTTGACGTAGATGTACAGCTGCTTTCACTGTGGCTGTCTCACCTTTAGCCCCGTCTGTCTACTGCCGGCTTTCATTTTCCGCATTCATACATCAATAAGCTTTGCATGCTGACACCTAATTTTGCAGGCTACTTTGGTTATGGAGGCCGTGTTTTGCATATCACTACCCACCCCCTTCTGACATCTACTGCCTTTAAAGAGGGAGAGAATAGAGGGAGCACGAAAGAGGGATTCTTTTCTTCTCAGCCTAATCAGAGATTTCTTTATATTTGTCAAAAGCAGATCTGCCAAATCAACTTTAATTGATTCTTCCACAGTTCTCGTGTATGATTTTTGAAGGACTGGGCTTGTGTTCCAAGACACAGTGTTGTGTTTCAAACAAATATGAGGTTTCTACAGCAAATCAAATTTGGATGCCAATTAGTTAGCATTTTCCATTCCAATTAAATTTGAGACCTTTCTGATTTTGAAAGACTTGTGTGTCTATGCATGTGTGTATGGATGTACGCACGTGCACCTATCTCTACCTAGTTTATAGAGACAGAAAGATATATACGTATAAAATATTTAATGTGCCCTCGGTGGTCTAATAAGCCGGGAGGGGTTATAGCCACCCATTTAAATATACATTTTGGAGGATATTTTTTTTTTCGCCTTGTTTATTTCACAAGGGCTTACCAGCCCATTCTAACCTGTTATGTGACACCACAAAGGTTTTTACTTCTCAGTCAGGTGGCTAATGTCATTATATCGTTGACAACTCATAAAATGTTATAATCTAATAGGGCTTTCCCTCCCCACACACGCACAGTGAAAGCTCACTCTAGCAAAGAAAGGATTAGGGGCAAAAAGCAAGATTAATGGTTAAAAAAATGGAAGCAGGCTGAGTCCAGATAGAATAGTGTAGCTTAAAAACAAATATCATTTGTATATTAAAATGTGTCTTGATCTTACCAGATTTACTCTAAATGAACCCAGCGTACAATACAGGGCATTTCCTACTGGATATTGCCTATTTCAGCAAAGTCTATCTATTTGGTTTGAATCGATTTTTAAATAAATTCCTCCTTTTATGGCTAAAAATCAGTCTTTAGACAGACTCGTAATACGGAGACTAAGACTGAATCCAACGCTACAACGATGGGAAGGAAACAAAAGCTGGCTTAGGTTAGCTAGAATGAGCACGTGCCATCACCCTCAACCATAAAACTGTCCCAGACAATATCTGCGCTACGGAGAAGAAATCTTCCTGGCACCTGTGGGTCCGATTGCCAACAAGGTGCAAACCACCCACCAGTAAATTTGTCCCTCTTGGGTCCCCCAAGGGACCTCAGGACAGAGGGACAGCCCAGATCCAGCAGACGTCAGGAGCAGGCCGACCCGTTCCCGTTCTCCTCCAGGGACTCCAAACCACGGTGGTGAGGAATTCACCCTCAGCAAAATTCAGGTGGGAACAAGCACACACCTGCGTTTCTTTGGGAAAGAGATTAATTAGTTTCTTCCTCTTATAAAACATAAATAACGAAACAAAGACCTGAGCTTGAAAAGGCGAGAAAATGCAGGCGCGCTTCACCAGCAGGGAAATAGCAATAATCTTCAGGTAGTTTGGCGCTGGTGCGCCGTGTGTTTTGTGTTCTGTCCGACTCCGCGCCACTACTAGCCCACGCGACCAGAAGCAGTAAAATGAGAAATTATGATGGCTATTGAACACCATTCACACATTCACAGTGTCGCATCCGATGTCAATTAGTGCGTGTGTTTACATAATTGTTATACAAGGGGAAAATCTACAGCGTTAAACAGCCCTCGGATTCACGCTTTTGGACGGGCTTTGTTTTGTGGAGTGTTTAGCGCACATAAAATAAAATCCATGGGAAATCTGTCTGGCACGCGATCTTTGATGGATTTGTGTTGGGAGATTTTTTATATGCGGTCAAAAATGTGTGGTTTAGATTAACTTTTTCAAGCCAGCTTCTCTTTATACCTGGGTAAAACCAAGCCTTACGAGTGAAAAATCTGCGGATTTGCTGATAGCTTAGATTTTGATTTGACTGAATGGACAGGTTGAGGAGGAAAATTTCAGAGAAGTATGCAAACATTTTGCAACTTTCAAAACAAAAACGCCTCAAGCCTTTTGTATGAAATCTCTTCGACTTTGATATTCTTTAATTGTCAGCTTGCATAAAAACAAAAGGGTTCAACATTGAAATAAAACTCAAAACCGATGTTGAACATCAAGCTGGCCTTTTAAAGGGACTTTTTTATCCCTTTATTTTTTTTTAATCAAAAAAAGTCTAAAATTTCATTTCTGGTTCAGCTGATGATCAATTTTTCTTCTACATTTCAGGATCTGCAATAACCCACCAAATCCTCTACTTATCTCCCATTGTGCTGACTTCTGTAAAAAAATGTAGCCCTTCGAGCTACAAAATGATAGAGGAAAATCAGAGAACACACAATAAAGTCTATAAAATTATGAACAGTATAGGGAAAGCAAATAGAAAAGAATTAGTCATTATTTCCCACAGCATAAGAACTAGGGTGCACCCAATTATAAGGCAGCAGGTTTAAAATAGCCCATAAGAAACACTTTTACAAAGAATAACTAAATTATGCAACTTGCTGCACAGCATGTTGCGGAGGCCAGGAATATAAATGGATTTGAAATGCGATTAGACAAATTCACAGCAGAGGTCTACGGAGGACTGCCAAGCACCACGATCCGGCACAGCCTCTGGTCTGGGAAGTCCCTAAGGCGTTACCTGGCCAGGGCTGGGGAGGGAGGAGGTCCCTCTCCGTGCACGTCTGTCCTCAGAGCTCTACGGTGACGCAGGGTCGCGCCGGGAGCGTAGCGTCACTTTTGCAAAGAAAGGCCGTCCATCACGCAATGTGGCAGGCAGTTGTGGGCTGCTCATGGGATGTCCTTCCCTGGCTGGGTCTGGTTGGAGATGCTAAGGGAAGTGCCGAAGGAGGGCTCCTGGTCGGAGCGGTACCTCCAAACCCCTAAGGGAATCACTGCACTGCCAAACGCAGGCTGAGCCCTCCATCCAGACCACACATGCAGCAAAAACAATAGCGCTGATGAGTGATTATGTTTCTTTGTCTGTAAAGTACTTGTACCAAGGTGCACTTGTGTACCTGGTATGCGACGGTGCTGTATATTAAGGTCTTTATGTACTCATCACTTTGCGGATATTTAGTTGTAGGGTGACTAAAAAAAGAGAAAATGAAAAGAGGGCCACAGGCTGGTTTGACAATGGTGGCAGGAAGTGCCCTGTTCCCAGTAGGAACAGGAGTGGGAAATCAAGATGGGAGCGTACATGCGGCTGAAGTAAGCTGTCTGTAACTGCTGGCCAAGACCAGAGCAGAAGTTTTCAACCATTTCTTGATTTATGGACCCTTACGCTTCCAACGGAGAGGTGATCACCCGTAATAGTGAATCAAAGCCTCCTGACAAGAGGCTTTTTTCGGTTGCCTTTCAGGCACCCTTTAGAGAGGTGGCTCAGAGACCCTCTGGGACATGTGTGTGGCCCAGATGGAAACCTACTGGCACGGGAATGAGCCAAGCGACCGAGTCTCCAAGTTTGGGGTTTAGCTTTGCACCCCACCTTTCCATTTCCTCTCTAACTGTGGTAAAAGAATAATTTTTAAAAGCCTTCATTTTCCTTCATAGTTTTAAGGCTAAAAAGGACTATTAGATCATCTGTTCTGACCTTTTACATCTCGAGGCCATCACGCTTCCTCCAGTTTACGAGTACCTCCATAAAATAACAGCCCATATTAATTTCAATCACCACTGAGGGAAATAAACCGGCTCCTGTCAGAAAAGGATTTCTCTGAGGTTTACCGTTCGCCACCGTTCACAGTCTCCTCATTCACATCCTTTCTAATTACTATACGATTTTCCCTCTGTATATCCCTGAACGCATTGTTAAAATACTGGGAATAGGAGTTTAAATTACAGCGGCATCCCATTTTGGTCACCCTTTACATAGTAGAAAGGATCCCCAACAGGAAGACTTGGACAGCCTAACCAGACCAGGCGAAAAAAATAAAAAAAAAAAAGAAAAAAAACCAAACACAAGAAAAAGGGAAAAATCATTGTTCTCCCTAGCTCACATAAGCCCAAAGAGATTAAACGATTGGTCAAAAGTCACCCCAAAGTCGGTGGCAGAGATGGAGCTGAAACCTACTTTCTCAAGTCAAATCCTGAGTTTTAATCACCAGAACACCCTTCCTCTCCCTTCATTGCTTTCATTTATCATTTCAGGCTAGGCAGACTACATCGAAATGATGGCTTTGTGAAGCATAGAAACACAGTTTTACGGGCAATAAACAATAAATATGAACCTGAGAGACATCTCCGGGAAACGTACCTACCAAAAAAAGAGTCCCTTTTCCTTTTTTTCCTCCCCCTTCCCAGAAGATGGCAAAAACGTTCCCTTTCCCTCCTGCCCGTGCCTCTTCGCCGGGCTGAGCCTGCTGCCAGCCACGCCGCCTTGGCCGCGTCCCCTGCACGGCACGGTGGCTGCAGGATGGCAGCGAGCACTCCTTCTCCCTGCCAAGATGACAAAGTCCTGGCTGGCTCAGCCGCCGCCTCTGCCAGGGTACCAGAGAATCGCTTGTGCGGTTTCATTTAAGCGCTGCTAACTAATTATTAACTGTAGGCTCAGCATTCAGGGTGCAGACAATGGGATCAGCCAGGCACCGCTCCACGGGCGGGGGGGGCACCACAGTCAGCACGGGGTTCTTTTTAATTATGGTGCGGTGGAATCGGTCCCGGAGAAGCGAATTGAAAAGTATACAAAATTCTGATTAATAACCATAACGGCTTTTTTTTTTTTTAGTGTTTCTCTGAGTTCCCACCCACAGGACCCCAACCGTCCTTTCAGCTGTGACACCAAAACCTGCACGCACTTTAAAAAATGAGATAAATTATTTTGGTTTACGGGACTGCTCCACAACAAGGAATTATGCAGAGTTGGGCCCAAAATCCACCTCTGGATCCAGACTTCCACGCATTTTGCTTGTGGACCCGGATACAAACGTTGAGGATGATGGATGCTCCTACTTTATGGCATCCCCGGGCAAGACACAAAGCTCCCCACAGGCTGGAGGGACTCTGTTCTGGGCTTTAAAGTTTCGGGCCTCTGCTCAGTACTAAGCTTTGCTTTGTGTAAAGGCTGAACTCATACGGTATCTCTGTTACCTCCTCTCCCGAGGGGTTTGTGCAGGGAAGGGTTGACTCTGTCTCCTCTGGCATTCGTCTCTCACTGCCTCCGTTACTTTTGAACTGCAGAACTACCCACTAGATCAGGCTGGCGGGGAAAGCGGGCCCATGCCCATTCAGAAGTCGCGTGCATCTTAGCAACACTTAGGATGATTTTCCAAGATGTTTCCTCATTTCTAGTAGCCTATTGATTAAGATATTTCTATCTCAGAGAGACATCGAGTGACAATTTTGTTCAAAATAGTAGGAGGAGTGAAAAAAATAATCAGGGTCTTTTGAGAAAAGAGCTTCATCCTGGCAAAGCTTTGCTCCAACACGAGAGAATTCATGAGCGTGATCTCCGATCACCCCTACCAGAGGACATACCCCAGACAAGAGCCGGAGCTTCTCTTCTCATAGTTTTTGCAGCAGTGCAAACACATAATTTGCACCGGGGACCCCGGCTGGGGGGTTCAGTGTCAGGGAACCAGCAGCCCCACCGTGGGCTGACCAGCACCGCCGGGAGGCAGCAGCTCCTGCCTGGCACTGAGCACGGGCTCTCACAACCAGGGATAAGGAAGAGCGCAGGTGGCAGGGCAAAGCTTAGAGAAAATGGGCTGCCGTACCTCACAGAGCGCGCGCGTGGCGTGGTCTGAAAGTGAACTCAGCCCTTTGGCGCGGGAGCCCGGTGCTGTACCTGCAATGGAGCCTTTCCTGCAAATGGAGACATCAGAAGGAGATGACATTCCCCAGGGGCTGGCAAAATGTTATATGAATCACACCCGACTCCGCTCAGGAAACATCTCTCTCAGGTCTGAGTGGAATTCTATACCAAAGACGTATATTTTTAAATTAAGATTTCTTTTTCTTTCCACTTTCAATACCTCGGTAGTGCTTTTTCACTAAGCAGTTATTAAAAAGAAGGAAGATATAGTCTTCTACCCGAGTAATATTTCTTCCTCAAT
Source organism: Chroicocephalus ridibundus (assembly GCF_963924245.1). Classification (NCBI taxonomy): domain Eukaryota; kingdom Metazoa; phylum Chordata; class Aves; order Charadriiformes; family Laridae; genus Chroicocephalus; species Chroicocephalus ridibundus. The sequence continues at coordinate 1,992,181 of NC_086286.1, forward strand.
ATCACTCAATTTACCCACGCGACAGTCCCTCCTCTTCTTCCTCGAGCCTCCCGATTTTGAGTCCTGATGCATTTTGGTCCAGTTCCCAGTGCCGCTAACCCTCCGCTCTGCGCCCGCACGGGCAAGCGTGCAGCGGGGACCCCCGGTTCACGCAGGCTCCCTCCCCGCATCTCTCCTGCGGTGGGAGGAGGAAGGAGCCCTCTAAAACGATGGTGAGAAGCACTGATTCCTTTCCAGGCTGTACCAGGCTCTCACAGCCCTGATTCCTCACATCCATCCGTGGTGAGGCATTGTGGGATATTGTGTTTGACTCTCAACAAACTGTGTTGCTAGGACGACGTTTATTATGATACATAATGTGAATAAAGGATGAAACTACACGGCGTGCTGATTTGCTATAACTGTCATCTGTGATGATAGTCTCTAGTTTATACCTCAAATGAATTTTGCATGGATGGTACCGATGCTACCAAGTGCTGCAGAGGTGTATTTTACAAAGCTGCCTGGGCCTGGCACGAAGATCATGCCACTTTAAACAGCGAATCTGTTATTGTGATGTTTGTGAGAGGAGAACAAGTGGGAAAGTCACTTTCAAGTGCAGCTCAGTGCTCTTTTAATGAGGAATGGGGTCTTCTTCAGAGTCAGCCAACTACTGAGGAGGAGCTGACACCCTTAGTAGTCAACATCCTCAAAACAGCTGACAGCTCCAGATAAATCAGTTTGTGTACTTCCTCCCCTCCTCATATCACCTGCGGTGACAGGAAAGCACTAATTTCCTTTGAGAGGGAGAGAGATGGATGCACGCGTGCATCCTGGGCACGTTGATCCTTCAGTGTAAAATTAACAAAAACAGAGGCCAGGGAGAACTGGGAATAGGCACAGCACTTTGTCAAGAGGAAGGGTTTGCCATAGTACGGCCCCATATTCATCATATGGTAATTTACAAATACGCATACGGCAGAGTCACGTCGCATTAGCCCTGGAAGAGGCAGCTATGACAAACACGGCGCCTTTGCTGAACTGACTGCCCAGTTCACAGCGATAATTCTCCCCCACGCAGCACGGGACTTCGTGCCACGGCGGCTGGCACGTGGCATCAGCCACATGCACGGGTGGCACTTGTGCGTTCTGCTCCATCCCGCACCCGGACACGGCCCGGCCCTGGACGTACAGCCACCGTCACCCTTGGACGGGACCGCCCCGGGAAGAGCAACAGCACTTCCCAGGCGCTGAAAGGCTGCGATCGCAGACTGCGGTCCCCATCCCGCACCCGAACAGTCCCGTCGGGCACCTGCAGCACCTTTTCGGGCTGGTCGGGAGGCACTCGCTTGTTTATCAGTAGCTCGCTGCGATAGATAGGGAGTTAAGTACTGCCTGTACCCTCTCGCACAGAGAATCCTCACCGCACACTTCCTGAAGTCATTACCCTCACGCTGTCACATGGCTAAATGATGTTATAAAAATTAGATACTGCAGGCCGTTAAAAGCATTGCGCGCTCACCGAGAAGAAACCCACCGAAGAAACCCTCCAGATAAAACCACGGAGAAACTTCTCCCCAGTAGGCAACGCAGCTCACAACTTCCCCCCGGGCGCAGAAACCACCCCGGTTAGAAACCTCTGGCGGCAGTTTCAGCGGGGCTGGTTGCCATTCGTGTGGTGTCGTTACTTCTGAGAGTCGTCTCATCCCGCCGTCCTCGCTGAACTGCCACGTTGCCAGGGACAGGCTCTGACACGAGGCGAGCTGAAACAAGGCAGAAACGAAAGACAGACACCCAACCTGTCTAAACAGGAAAGCGAACCGCGCACTGTGACCCTCTTTCAGGGAGGATCTTGCTCAAAAACCAGACAGGCGCTGCCCAGAGCTGAATAGCGGCTGCCTCCCCTGCCTGTGCTTGGTGCACACCGTATTTCAGCTCCATTTAAGAGCCCCTCTCCTGCACACGGACCTTTTAACGAAAATTAAAAAAATAAGAAAAAAACCAACCAAACAAACAAACAAACTAATCACGCTCTGAAAATACGGACGAGGGTCTCCGTTTTTTGGGTCTCTCCACTTCTCCCTTCCTAAGCTGACAGTGCCCACAGCGTTGCCGTGATGCATCAGGTTACGTTAGTTAAATCACCGATGATTTCATCGTTTATATAATGGGATACGATTGGCGTGATCAGATGAGACAAGTCACAGCGATGACGTGTCACAGCAAAAATGTCTAAAAGGAGGTATATGCCTGACAACCATTTAAAAACACTTATAAATTTACATTTTAAAATAAATATGTATAACTATATATGCAAACATCAAACTATAAATATATCTATACATGCATGCATGTGTGCACACACATATGTATAATCACATGCACATGCTCCTGTGGTTTTCCAGCTAAACTACCGCCATGTGTTGTACGTTATCCCAGGGCACCAAGCACAAAGGCTAAAACCCACCTCTGGGGGTAGGCGAGTTTTAAACCAATTTCGCCTGCACTAGAAATCCAGAGAGCCGCTCCACGCACGGGCCCCCGTGCCCGCGGCACGCACCGGTAATCTCAGGGGCACGGAGCCCCACTAAACGAAGGAGGATGTTTCGGGGGAGGTCGTCGGGACCGTGGCTCCCTGCCGTTTGCTTAACTCCTCGTGCCAAGCCCTCGGGAGCCTGCACCCTTTCAGAAGGCCCAAGGCTTCACAGCCCGTGCGAGATGCTGCCCCTGCACAGCCACGTTGCTCTCCAGGTGCCAGTACCTTCTTGGGTGACGCAGAATTACACACCTCTGAGCAGAAGCACTCGCTTTCACTCCAGTGTCATACGAGGCTGGGTTGTTTCTTTCTCGCACCATTGAGTATTTCAGTGGAAAAGCTCTTTTGTGTGTAAATAACTATTAGGTGCTTCTTTTTTTTTTTTTTTTAAAGCAAAGAAAATTCATAAAATAAAGCAGACAGAATTCATTTATATGAAAAACAGAGGGATTAAAGATAGCCAATAAATTACAATAAACTGTCCACAATGAACAATGCCACCAGATGACCATAATGGAGATCCACTGCTCTTGTGCTTTTATTAAAAGAACAAAGCACCGCAATTAAATGTAAAATCCGGTAATATGTCATCGTACCTTAAGCATCCTTTTCTCATTCATTGAACACTGTCCTCTGATTTAATTGAAGCCTCTGGTCCCTTTGAGACACCAATAGTCCTTACTCTAGGCCAAGTTTAGCATTTCATTATTTAGTAATCTGAGATGGAGTCATGCTATTGACTCTCAAGCAATCCTCTTTGCTTCTTATAACAAAAAGGATGCCCACAGAAATAATTGATACCACATTCTACTCTCTAGTAAATCGTCCCTTAGTGGATTGTGAAAAGAGGTTTTTGATTTAGACTTAAGAATAACAAAAGTTGGGTATATTTTTCACTGATGACCCCCATATGACATGTCCATAACCCCTTTCACAGCAGGAATGTTGGCCTAAAGGCATTTTAGCAGCTAAAATGAGTGACTAGAGGCTTTCCAGGTTTTGTTATATATATCCAGTACAGAAGTGATGCCTTCGTACAGGAAAGTCATTTTTTTCTATAGAACAACTCACTGTAGACCTGATCCGGCCAAGAGCCGACACTCTCCTCCCGGGTATCAGGCAGCCATCGGTGCTTAGCACCTCATAAAGGCAATCAGCAACTTGCAGATTCATTACGGCTTTGCAGGCTGGAAATGGGCTGAAGCTGCGCGGGGTGTTTTCTTTGTTACACCAAACAACCCAGGCGAGCCAGGCACTGGATCCAGGGCCGAGGCCCCACGTCCCCCTGCGGCTGGGAATGGCATTAACCAGTTTCCCAGCTCTGAAACACCCTTGTCTTGGAGGAGCCTCTGTTGTGCTCCGGTCTTTGGGATTTTCATCCCTCCCTGCTGTAAGCGGAGCTTTGCTGCCTGTAGATTGCCCATGAGCGGGCTGTGCTGTAGCTGCAGCCCCAGCTCCTCAGCTGGCTGCTCAAGCTTCAACAAAACCGCCCGCGCAGGAACTGCCCTGCTCGCCGTGATGCCGTATGCGCGGTCACTCCTCTGCCACCTCCCCATCAGGACAGAAACAGCCTGGCAGCCACCAGCCCAGGCCGCAAGACAGCCACAGCCAGACGCGTGGACACATCCCGCCCGCCCTTCCCACTTCCCTTCACGCCAAATGCCACGCAGGGATGTCCTAAGCCGCCGTCGCTCCCAGAGGGCTCCGAGCAGGCAGGGGAGCACCAGCGGGCTAAGCCTATTCTCCTTTGCCAATGGGATCATCACACTGCAATTACACAACTGCACAGGACGATAGTCCCCTCCTGCTTTTTGTCCATTTGCAGGGGCACCGGAGCATCCCTCCCTCCACCCTGGAAGGCCTTAGTGCAGAGACCCCACTGCCAACCTCCTCTTCACCATCCTCCAAATGTACTCCTCAGCTTGCACGAAGCGTTGTACCATGAAGGCATCTGGGCAGGTCTTGCTGTACCCACAGAAAGGCACCTGGTCCGTCTGCCCTGAAGTCAACAGCAGCGTGCCCAGCAGAAGGCTGCGGTGCAGCAGGCACCACCAAATGTGCTGCGAATGTACTAAGTCTTCAGAGCTGGCGAAACGACTCACTTATTTCAGGAGGGAGAGTTTGACAGGTGGAGGCCACGTGCCAGTTTGTAGGGTGGCTTCAACATCCAAGAGGATAAACTCCGCTAATTCCTCTCGCTGAACGTGTAAGGAAGAACCGGGCACAGTTTACAAGAGGTGATTTGTTATGGGCTCCTCACATAATAAGTAACCAGCACTAATAATGAAAATGGGCCCATGAAGTCAGCGATCTCATACGCTGACGGGAAGCCTGCCCTGTCCACTCGCTTGGGTTCAACTCCCTGGTCCAGGCCTGGAGAAAATTTGAAGTTGATTAGCACAGAGAGGAGTTGTATAGACATAGGGGCGCATCCAGGATTAGGACATCATCGGCCCTCCCACAAGCCGAGCCCACGCATGACAAAAGTCAAACAGAAAAGATTACCCTGACACCTCCTTGCTCTCGTGCTCTGGCACCTCTTACTCCCTCAAGTACCAAAAGAAAAGTGAATTTTCACTAACTTTGGAAGACCAACGCCCGATGAAGAACAGTGGCTGTTTCCTCTGGAAATCTGTGCCATCATTCCCAGGCAATGCAAGCACAAAGCTAAGCTGGGGAGACCAAGTTCCCCCCAATAAACTTGCGTGGTTCCCATTAATATTAATGGGAATTACACAGGTGCATTGGGAAATAGCCCCCTCGCAGGGCTGCAAACCTCACAGCCCTGACCTACACCCGTAAACCTGCACTCAAACTCCTCTGTATATACTTCTGTAATCTATTTGGCATGTTAAATATTTCAATTTAAAAGTGCCGGGGTCGGAGCCAAAACAATGCATTATATGGGATAAGATTTTAATTCAGCCGGTCCTGGGAGAGACACAGGGAAGGAGGAGAAATCCATGCCCATTATTTTGCATTTTGGGAGAGTTATTTGGCTGTAGGACCAGCCCATACCAGGGCACTTTGCAGCGACTTTCGTTTTGTTTGTTTGCTTCTCTTCTCCCAGTACTCAAATTATCTCCAGGTCCTTAGATCCATTAGACTAATTAATATTAAGAACATATGCATATGCAAATGAGCCCATGGTGCCCATATATTTCACTTTACATGACAGCTTGAAGTGTAGTTGTGTGAGTCAATCAAATGCCATAAATTTGCTATGCACAAGAGATCATTAATATTAATTGGGGCATGGGCACTGTGCAGTAGCCCATGCCACCATTAGAAATGGACCCCTTGCTTTAATTGTTTAGCAAATTCTTTTTTTTTTTTAAATCAGCGCCTATGGCCTGATTAAAATATGTATTTTTTTTTCCCAGATAGTCTTCAGAACAGCATCAGAATTGTATTAAAAAATACAGAGCAGACCTTTTCTAAGACAGATGGCACACAATGAGGTTAAAAAAAGTATCTTGAGATCCAACCAGCAAGAACAAAAAAAAAAAATTGCTTGCATTGTTGTTTTCATTATCTTGCTTCTGTCATTTCATGAGCTTTGTATCTTGCAAGGAAAGAAAGAAGGGAGAAAAACTGTGAAATTAATCTTTTGTGCATGGCCTGATAAAGAAGAGACATGCTCAGACAAAAGATAGACTGAGAGAAGGTACCGTGATTGATGACTAAAGTAAAGGTGTCAGAAGAGTATTATGTAAATTACTGGAGGCACAGACCATTTCAGAGAGAATGAGAGGGAGAGGGGAAGCCAGGGAGAGAGAGAAAAAAAGGACTGCAGAGTCGATGTCACCAAGACACTGGTCCCCAAGCGCCAATTTCTTGCCATCTTTCATCTGCTCAGACAAGCTCACCTCACTTTCTATTTGGTTTGCACAATGTAACAAAGGAGGAAAAAACTGTCAACATTAGCATGAATACAGCCCAAAAGCGGGGTTCGAGCACGCCGCCTCTGAAGTGAATCAGTGAGAGGGGAACTTTAAGGCAGCCTCGGTGCTCGTACGTGCGGCTGGGCGAGGCGGCGGCTCCGAGCCCATTCGCTCTTCATTTTGAGCCACAATCAGGATTCAGACAGACAGGGCCAGGGGCTTTCTCTGCTTGACACCTCTCTGCCTTTGCACGCACCTGCAGCGTGTTCATCCGACACACGCGCGCGTCCCCGCACGGACCCGCCAGCAGCCCCCAGCACCAGGCCCCCAGCAACCCGCGGCTCTGCTGCTCCCATCCCCTCTCCGCGCCGAGGAGTGCGGCCGAGCAGAGATCAGCCGCTGCCCGCCGCTAAATTCCAGAAGGATTCAAGGAAAGCACAGTCCGAACCAATTTATACCCAGCAAAGATATGTTTGGTCTCCCATTCCTCATCCTTCTGGCACAGAACTGCCCCTGGTTTTCCCATCCCAAGAAGACGATGCAGTCAATAGCGGAGACGGTAAAAAAAAAACCATTTTTGTCCTTTTACCTTTCTGAAAAAAAAAACCCTCCAAGGGAAAACGCAACTGGTTTTCTGGAATTTTTCCCTTTGTTCCTGACTATATGATTAATTTGGCTCCTGCTTTAAAACCAATTATTATGTATTGTCTTTTGAATTTCACCTCTGCCGTATCTTTGCCCCTATTTAATTCGATCGCTGGCTTTTATTCAAAAACTTCATTTTCCAAGGAAAAAACAACTACAAATGGTCACCTATCACCTCCATGGTAACAAGTGAAAGGCACTGTTCAAGGGGAAGAAAATACTAAATTGGTGTTTGATGAAACGCGCTATTCCACTCCACATGTACTCCTGATACGCGAGGCTTAAGGTACAGGGTGCCCTCTGTACATTAACTAATTACCCAGATACCTGCCCCGTAGGGTGAATCCCCGGTTTTAAGAAGAGAGAAGCGTGAGCTGAGAGGCCGGCACGCTCACCTCCCCTACCTCTTTCCTCTGGCAGCTCAGTAAGGGCATCCCTCTGTCCCATCTTGCCCGTGAGCCGAACGCTGCGCCCGGACGCAGCCATCTCCTGCTCAGCTACGTCGGGTTCACTCTGCATCTGTCCCGCTGCGATGAAGAGCAGGATTTGGGGGACGAATCGTCTCCTTCCTGCAGAATATGAAATTGCGTGTGCCCACCGAGACTTAACTCTCGCCCGGTAGGTGGGCCCACAGCCGCGGGAAGGGAGTTGTCCCCCCCTTCTCCTCGCTGCTGTCACAGAACCATAGAATTGCCCAGGTTGGAAGGGACCTTTCAGATCATCCAGTCCAACCATAACTCTGACAAAAACCACCACTAAACCATATCTCTAAGCACTGTGTCTACCCATTTCTTAAATACCTCCAGGGATGGTGCCTCAACCACTTCCCTGGGCACCCTGTTCCACTGTTCCAACGCTTAATAACCCTTTCAGCGTGAAAAATTTTCCTAATATCCATCCTAAACCACCCCTGGCGCAACTTGAGGCCGTTTCCTCTTGTCCTGTTGCCTGTTAGTTGGGAGAAAAGCCCGACCCCCCGCTCGCTACACCCTCCTTTCAGGGAGTTGTAGAGAGCGAGAAGGTCCTGCCCAGCGCTGGAAAGCAAAGGGACGGGGCAGGATTCGGTGCAAAGCTGGCACAGCTCCCGGCAGGCATCCCTTCAGCACGGAGCACCAGCGTGCAAATAAAGCTGCTTTCCAACTTCCTTCCTTCAGATTCCGTCGGCTATCACATGGCTTTCATTTAGGGTGCTGAGAGACATTAAGATTTAATAACAAATTGTTTCAATTTTGCATCCCCTATAAGTTCTGTTGGCCAGGCAGGATAGCCCACGGAAAAAACATTCATTTCTTCTCATCGAATTTTTCATTTTTCCACTCTTTTTTTGCATCATGAGTGCAACAGTTGGAAAAAATTTAAAATCCAGAGAGGCAGCTATTTCTATACCATCAATTTGCCCCTTAAAAAATGAAATGATAAAATGAGCGGGGGAAAAAAAAAATAGATGTCCTGGGCACCAAGCTCTGTGCAAATCAGTTTTTAAAGTATCGGTGAATTCACATTTTAAAGAATACTTTAGTTTGCAAGATTGAAATTCTTTTTAAGAAGAAACTCTCAAAGGAAGTTGTCATTTTAGGCTGCACAAACCAAAACCCTTCCAAAATCAGGTGCTTAGAAAAAAAATTGAAGCACTTTAATAATTTAAATTGCTCCCCTTTGCACATGCCCAGAACCCAAATCCCTTTTCTAACTGAAGTGCTTATATAAAAATTTGACAGCTCTTATAATTTTAAATTGCTCTACACTGAGTATGCCCAGAACCTTGATCACTTCCAAATTCAAGGGCTTATAAAAATTTGAAGCACTCCAATAATTTTAAATTGCAATGCACAGTGCAGAGTGATTTAAAATTATTGGACTGCTTCAATTTTTTTAAAAGGTCTTCAATTTGGAAGTGAGTCAAGCAGCATTCTAATACAGTACTTTAAGACATACTGTACTGATCTAAAATTTACCATCTAAAAATAATGAAAATTAAAGCAAATACACTATTTTAAAAGTGAGAACGGTCTTCCCAAACGCACCTAGAAACTCCAGAAAACCACAACTTCTGTCCTTCTTCACAAATGAGTCAAGAGCAAAGAGTAAAGGAGGAGATGCTGGAGACGAAACCACAGATGGAAGGTCAGTTCCAACCTGTGGGTCGGACACCGCAAAAGTCCACCTAGAAGTGCTGGAGAAAGGTGGGCTGGAGCAGAGCCGGGCGTGCAGGTCCTCCTATTGCAGGAACCCCGCCGACGGCAGCCTGCCACACGAAGGCATGGCCAACAAGCATCCCTGCATCCACGGGGTGAGGTTTGCCCCTCCAAACCATTCCCTTCCGCTTTGAGAGGAGTCCTCTCGGCAGGGTCAGAGCTCATGCTGACACGCCGGTGGGGGACAGGCACGGCAAAGACTAGATGGGGCCCTTCGGTCCCCTCTTGCAGGGGAAGCGAGGGATGGGTTTAGACTATTTACAGATCTGCTGGTTATAGACCAGCGATTTTTGGATGGTGTTTCTGTTTCCTCTCAAACCATATGCTTTCTAGTGGGGACTCACAGCAAGTGTCCCATGCATGGTTCAAAGCGCTGGCTCCCCACTGCTTTGCTTCATGAAGAGTGGAAATACATAATTTCCACTAGGTTTAGTGTTAGACACTGGCTCTGTGTGTAAGTCGTCTTGGCAGCTATTCGCTTCCCCTTAGAATTTTTCCCTTTTTTGGAGGTGATTTATATTAATAAACTGTTTCGGATCAGAATTGGCATGATATGTAAAATCCATGCCTGTTTGGTATTTCTGTTGTGTATGCTTAATTTGAATGGTGGGAGGGAAGAAGACAACGCTGTTTAGCTGGCTGGAAGTCTTTTTTTGTTCCAGACATGCAAGTCTCTTCTCAGGAGTCAACTGTAACTATTATAGAGTTTCTTCAAAAAAATCAGTTTTGACATCCTGAAGATAGGGAACGAAAAGAGACTTGAAGTCACCACATTTTCCATGCATTCATGAACATCTGCAATGTAAAATTGTTTCACAACAGGGGCTAGGCTTTATTTCATCTTATAACAAGTTGGGAATCTTGTTTATTTGCAGCTTATTCAGTCTGTTTGATACTAGGGACACCCTCGTTTCGGCTGCAAGCTTCATTTTCAAGTTGGGGTCTTGTGGCCTTCTCTGTTGTCTTTTGTTTCTTGATAAGTTAAAACTCCCAGGAGATGACAGAAAGACTCCTTATGCCTAGCTCCAAGCTAATAAAGGAGGCTTGTTAAATTTTGATTATTATCTATTCAAAACGAGCATCCTCAGACAAAGAGAGAGATGGCACCCAGGGCAGCGAAGTTTCTCATGTGAATTCCTGGAAGTGAGAAACTGTTGAAGTATGGATTAGCTGGAGGGAGTCAAACAAGCACGGGAAGTTTGGGCAAGAAAGCCAAGGCGAGAGGTTTTCGGAATAGAGGGGTCTCTCTTTATACTGGGACCAGCCAAGGAAGAAGGGAAATGACTCAGCAAGGGAGAGGAAAGGGTTTAGGATTGGGAGGCAAAATCAGTAAAGGAGAATGTCTTAAATAGGTGGGATGCTCCCAAGTCCTTGGGGAGTCAGGAGGTCCAAACAAGTGCCAAAAGGCGGTGGCGGACAGAGAGCACGTTGCTCAGATTGCCGGTAGCTTAAAACCTCGTAGACGTGTAGGGCAGGAGGTGGCAGAGCAGCACCCAAACAGGATGGCTGGGGATTGCCACCTGAGCCACGTTACTCATCCGACTGGGCTTACCAGCGGCGTGATCCCTTCTATAACCTAACACAGTCCGTTAAACAAATGTTACAACTTTTCCTTTCACGTTCACGAAGCTTTTTCCTCAGTTTTTTTATTTGCATCTCCCTGGTCAGAATAATTCATTCTACGGGGCAGGGTCAGAGCAAGAAGCTCCCATTGCAGCGGGCTAAAGATAAATGGTGTCCCTGCCTATGGTCCCACACAATGAACTTGCACATTTACGCAACAGATTCACGATTTATCACGTAAAAAGTATCTGCTTGGGAAAAAAAAATGGTGCAAAGAGGTTTTATTCAATAGGCTGTAATGGTGAGCTGTTATGGTCTATCAGGTGGATAATGTGCATCTTAAAATACTGTGTAAATACATATTTCTATAATAGCCTGTTACGTTTCCAAAGGAGCCATTGCAGCCTGCATTTGAAGTGAGAAGAAGCTCGTAGGAGATGAGCTCTGGCACTTTTTTCCCTCAGCAGGAGGTGGGCAATGACAATTTTTCCTGAATTAGAGAGGAAAAATATTATTTTCTGATTCAAATGAATAATAAAAAACAATGGAAAGCAGCAGCTCAGAGAACTTTGAGTGGAAGGAAGGAAGGTAAGTGTTAATGTGATGAGAGCGCCGAGAGAGCTTTGCTCTCTCCTCCAGTCAACATATTTCCTTGCTCCCCAACTGAGATGGCAGCATTACATGAATGTTCTCCGTATTTTCTTCCCGAGAGCTGATAGAATTATTTGTTGTGAATAACATTCACAGGAGCTTTGATCCTGAAAATGCCTATGTATGAGAGCAGCTAGACAGCTGAGAGTAGGGTGGTTTTTTTATATTGCACAAGCATATCCCAAAGTCCCATAGATACACCCCTTATTGAAAAGTAATTATTAGCATGGTGCCAAATTAGACCGTTTTGCTTGCTTGCAATTGTTGGCCACTTGTGATGCGTGGCTTGTGATCCAAGTCAGACAGAAACTCTTGGTTTCAGCTCCTTGACTGGACAACTGGGAGTTTCAAAGCAATGGATAAAGATCCAAAACTGAAACAACGCACAGGAAAAGTGGGGTGGAATTCCTGGAATTGGCAAAGTTTCTCCCTACGCATTGAACAGAAACAAGCCGTGGCTATTGTGGCCGCATAAATAAAAGCAAGATAGATCAGATGTTTAAAAAACGCAAGCAACTTTTCATTTGATTCATCCAACTCTATTTCTACCATAGAAGACTAACAGACCCGGCACAGGTTTTCCCAAAGGACCTGCAGGGATGGGCACAGGCTGACCTGCAACGTCGGCTCTTGCTTTTCCCTTCCTTCTCCACAAACCCCCACAACGTGCTGCATCTCTGCAATGGGCTGACAAACACGGCTCGGAATACAAAGACCTCGGAGCCAGAAAGAAACGCGGAGTGAGAGCCAAACAGCGTACTTCACTTCTCTGCCTATTTGCCCATATGTTGGTATTTACACTCTGTGCCATCCCTCACACACAGCACATATATAATCCTTTATTGTACTGCTGGAAAAAGATTCTCTATTATTTGCAATTATTTCCTAATTTGGCCAATATGAGAGGTTATTGCTGCTGAAAAGAATGAATAAAAGCATATCTGAGGCAAAAAAGTGCTAGTAGTAAAGTTTAAAAAGAGCACAGATGAAGATTAATAACCTCAGAAGTCAGGGCCTGGAGTACTTAAAACAAGTAAAAAGACATTACAGAGCAAGAGAACGGAGCCAGAAGGAACTTTTGTTATGACACCCAACGCCACATGCAACTTCTCAGGTCACTCAGTGCTAACTCCGCCAGCACTCCCAGCAAACCTGCCCCCACGTCGAGGGAACAGGGTTGATTTATAACTTCTGTTTTCCCTTGCAAAGCTTCAGGTGAACGTGTTTTCTGACTTATCTGAAAGTCAGAGGGAAATTTAGGGAGTATGAGCTTACAAATATTGGAAGTCTGCGGGGGGGGGGGAAAAATCAGGGCTCATTATTTAAGGTGGAAAAAAGCAGTTGGGATGCAGACCACTTTCAGAAAGGACGGAGGACCATGAAGTTGGTGGGAGTCTTTCAGTGGAGCTCAATGGGCTTTGGCTCGTGCTCCAAGCAGGGGAACGGCAGCTCCAGCACCAAAACCAAATGAGGACTGTCCATCCGGACACGTGTGGAGGGGGGAGGCCGTGCTCGTGGAAACCAGAGGTCTGCCTGTGATCGCTGACCGCTGTAACCAACAAATTTTGCCCTCTTCCGGTAAAAATGCAGTAGGAGGTTCTGCCGGCGGTCAGCAGACCACGCAGAGCTACTGGACCTGCTCAGGTGAATACTGGAAAGGGCACAAACTTCTTAATCACAGATACGCTGCTCGTGAAAGGAACGGGCACAACTATTTGCACCCCCTAGAAGGGCTGCCGATACTGCAGAGTAAAGCAATCAGGACTCAGAAGAAGTGAGTTAATAAAGGCAATGGAGAGATGATTAAAAATACTTTGCTAAGGAGAAAACAGTTTTAGTCACATGCCTACTGAGATGTCACCATTTAATAAAATGACAAAAACTATCTATCACATATGCATGAACACAGAACAATATAAAGAGGTTAACAGAAATTGATGGCATCCCAGCTTTAATTTTACACGGAATCGGAGTCTTTGGTGATTGAAATAGACAAAGATGTATAGGGTTATCTTGTTGAAGAGGCTTTGCTAATTACTGGCACTTGTCATTTCTCCATAGCTTTATCTAAGTCAGGAAGGCTAACTAGCTCTTTTTCCCCAGTGTGCATTGTTTGCTCAGTAGGCTTTGTGCTGAGAAAGCCTTTTTCATAACTGCACCTCATTATTAACGGGTTCATAAATAAATGAGTCCTAATATTTTCCTCAGTTAGCATTTATGATGGGGACATTTGGACTACAAAAGATTACACTTGTCTTTAATAAAAATAGGCACTTACACATGAAGCCTATTAGGGTCCTTGTTACGTAGAAGAGGAGGAGGCAGAAAAGGGGAGGAGCAGGATTATAAAAACACACTTTACAGCACTATCATATTTTTCATGTGATTTTAGTAGCTATTTATTATCTTACATTAGCTAATTATGGCTCTAACCTGAAATGGATTTCTGGATTACACACTCTGTCCCGTGGTTTGCCGTACTGCACGCTCTCAAACCAATCTAGCAAACACTACAAACTGGGAAAATACTTTCTGGCCGGAAAACTTCTGGAAAAGGCGAGAAACAAAGCTGATGCTCAGGTGCAGACGCGTCCTCTCCCGGATTTGACAGACTGTTTCTGGAGCTGTGGCTCAACTCAGTACAGAGATCAGAGTAAGAAAAGCTGGAAATCGGCTGCAAGGGGGGGCAGTCACATCTGAAGGTTAAGACATGAGATATCTGAGCAATCTCGAGAAGCCTGAGATCTCTTTCCCCGTGCACTTTCCCTGTCCTCTCTTCTTCTCCTCCCTTTCCAGGAGGCTCATCCCCAAAACGCCGAGCCCTCCGTGCCAGGACAAGTGCCACGAAGGAAGATGCTCGCTTTGCTCTCCCCACTCCTCCCTGTTGCACAGGGGACACGCTGGCGCAAGGTCAGGACCAGACCCACATCTCCCACAGCCCAGACTCGTGGTTTAGCCGCAATCCCGTCCTTGTCCTTTCAGCTCTGGGAACGGTGCCTCCCGCACAGACCACCAGCACCTGCTGCAAGCCCGCGCTGCCCGCCACAACACAGGTGGATGAAGCCAGAAGAGCAAGCAAATATTTGCTGAGAGACTGTATTAAGTGGGGTAGGTTTTGTCACACCTCAGGGCCAAATCTGACACCAAAGGGTTGCCATTTCCCCATGTTTTTCCCAAAGGTCTCTGCTAGGATCAGGCCCGCTGTTAAGCTTCAGAGGTTTTTTAGCAGTGATACAAAAAAACCCCTTAAATAATTACATCAGTCCTTTTCAGAAGACATCCACAATGCTGTCAGACAGGCTTGGAGTGTTTCAGCACTCAAACAATGCCATCTCTTTTATAGTTACTGTAACGCACCTTTTGTTAGCTATTTATAAAACGCTCTGTAGTCTTCTTTAAACTTCATCTTTTCAAAAATAACTTCAGACCAAACAAGCTGTAATGGACAATTCAAGACGTCAGAAATGCATCTGCCTGAGACCACAAAACTTTTCGTCTTTCTCTTAGGAAGCAACAGTCTGAAAGCAAATACATCAGAAAGCTTGTGCCGCAGTATACTAAAGAGTCAGCTAATTTGGCTCTGTGAGACAAGTTTGAAGACCCAAAAGCATTTATAACATTTGGGTTTGTTTTTCTAATTAGATGTGGCTCTCATTTTTTTTGTTTCACTTGATGCTAAAGTCATTTAAATCAAAAAATCATTTAAGTATATCTGGCGCGGGTTTTTTTTGTAAATCAAAGTGAAATACACAAAACCAATTTAATCACAAAAGTACCACTTCCTTCAGGATGTCAGTAATTCTCAAAATTGCTTTAGATATTTGCTAGATATCAGAAATGGGTAATGCAGCATTTTAAGTGGCAGAAATGCATTAGTACTATGTAAGTACATGATCCTTAATGTACTAATCTCAGCAATATGTGTAATGAGAACTTTCAGTAACACTTTATTTTAAGTGTCCTCTGAGAAATGCTAATTTACAATGAAACACCTATGGAAGTACATGTGACATCTACATGAATACCAAATGAATTCATTTTGATCAATGCTATTACAATGAATATGATATGAATTCACAATGATAGGGTGTTTAAAGAATTACCACACTTTTCTTTAATATCGCATATGTTTGGAAGATTAGCGTATGTTAAAAACCATGTTACATGTTCATGAGGAGGTACGTATGTTAAGATGGGAAAGAGACACGCCGCAGGACTGTTTAGAACATATTTGCATCATTTAAAACACTAACAAAGAATACCTGTTAATAGTGGCATGGGTTCTCTCTCCAGTCCCAGCAATAAGATCTGCTGAGTTCAATTAATTCCTTGACTTGCATTTGAGGACAGCATATAGAACAACGGCCTGGACTTTGCACCCACTGCTCACCCGGGCATATGACTACTCACCCACCGAAGAAACGGTAGTACAATCTAGCGCGGAGCATTTGCAAACTCAAGAATAACGTGCCTTGTGCATTAAAGAAAACCGACTGATGAGCCCTTCTAAAACCTGACCATTTGGGTCACGAAAGGAACGGCTGGGGTTTGCGGGTTTGGTAAAGATGACTCAGCTCAAGTGCCAAAACAGGGGCTGAAGTTTCAAAAATCTGAGCCCTATTGTTGTCCTCTCTAACTGAGAAGCCTTAGAGCAACCCCGAGATGTAGAGAAGATGTTTACAAAGCCCCTAACAAGCTAACTTGTGGAGAAAAAAAATAAGGCCGAAAGCTGTCAACAAAACAAAACAGTTGCCTGAGCCTCTCTAGGTTTGCTGTTACCGCTCCCAAAGCCGTGAGTGCTGGGTGCCCTGGTAGCCATTCCTTTCAAACCTGTGGAATTTCAGAGTATGTTCTCGTGCCAGTGCAGAAGCGTTCCTCGTGCGTCACAGCAGACGGGGAGAGCAGTCCACGACCAAGCCCTGCAAATCCACCTGCAAACTTTCTCCTTTCTGTGGCAGAGGCTACAGCCAGTTAGAGCTGCATTAAAATAGTCAGCGTTTGAGGAGCGAATAAGTGGAAGAGAAACAGACAGGAAGGCAATGAGAGAGCCGGTCTGAGCTGTAAGAGCTTTACATTCCTTGGAAACAGCGACGAGGAATGATGGCCCAGACCTCCGCAACAAATGCTAATAAAAAGCCATGACCCTGATGCACTTGCTCTAGTTTTATTTCACTTGAAAACCTTCATATGAACTTTTTCATATACATATTACACACACATATATATATGGCAATGGTGTCCTTCTCCTAATGTAACTGTTTACGAAAGGTCAATAGCAACCGCAATGCCATAATTTTCCTTAAAGCATTAGACCATTTTCTGTCATCGCGTACCAACCTTGGCTGCATTTGTTTAGGGTTGTTTCCTTTTACATCTAGCAGGAACCATGTTTAGCGGTTGATGCCAACAACCAATTGCGCTAATCAAGGTGCGACACCTGCCAGAGCAAAGGCTGACCCAGCAGTACGTGTTGGCTGAGCGCTGAAAGATCACGCTAATTGCCAGCGTCTGGCCTTTGGCTGGACTATCAGGTGTCGGGAGCTTTCGGCAGGGATTCGCAAGGCTTGGAAAGGATACAGGAATCCCCTCACAGCCCTGAAGGTCCCTTCTTACACCATGCCAAATATCTCCTGCGAGACCTCCCACCCACGTCCCTAACACCAACGGACCCGTTACACGAGCTACAAGGTTCGCGCTACCTTGACATCGCCCAGCAGAAATTGCTGTCTGCCATTAAGGAGTCCACTAAAGTGCTCCTAGCCCTACGCATGACAGTATTATCAGAATTACTGGCATACTGGTATAATTAAGTATATAGACAGATGTCTACATACTTATACAAGTGTACACACACATGTAATTCCTTACGGATAAAGCAGGCTCATAAAATTCCCCTGTTTAGGCATCAAAGAAGGGACTGTTGATATGGCTGAAAATTAGAAGAGCGTTCAGAGAAAGCACAAGAGAGATCCTGAACTATTGTGCTCGTGACGGCATGAGCTGGAAAAGTGCTGCAAAGCACTTCACTCTGTCATCAAAAAAAAAGTGAAAAGGAATTGCTAAAATTGTTTGATGTTTACATTTAATTCTTTCTTTTAATTTAGCCAGGAAACCAGAGGCCACGTCTCAGAAGAGTGGTAAAAGAAAACACAGTGTTTCATTCTTCTGTTGCTGGCATAAGGAATTTAAATAAGGAATGAATTTCAGAAAACAAGTTTAAAACACGATTTAGAATAATAAGAATACCGTGAATCTCACGGTATTCTCACTCTATGGTTGTTCATCTAGGCCACATAGTTTTTGGTATGAAGTTGATGCTATGAGATATACTTAAAAATTCACATTTTGCTTAATTCCAAAAGCCTGGAATTCAGATTAAAAAAAAAAAAAAAATAGAGGGGGGGGAAAAGAGAGACGTGAAAAATTGTAAAATTTTCTCAGAAAAATGCCTCAGAATGAAATTCTGCCCTTTTCTTCTGCTCCGAAAAGTCATTAACATCTGACAGCTGTTTAGTGGCATATGTGTGTTGGTGGTACCAGTCCAATTCCTAGTGGGCAGGTGTCTGCATCACAAAAGCCACCATCACAATTGGCACTAATTGGCACCCTTGCTGGCAGTCTCCGTAAAGAAAATAAGGATTAGATGGCATAGAGATCAAATTATCCTGTCACCGTAAAGGTGATCCCCCCGTTAGGTCAGAAAGGCCCGTCGGCAGGACAGTTCGGGGAAGTTTGCACTTCCCAGGCTCTTGTTTCGGCGGAGAGACACGAAATGTCGGGTGTCTGATGCTGGCATCGAGGCTTGTTTCACAGGCGCTTTCACTTCGCATTTTTAGCTGAATTTCAAAAGGAAAAAAAAAAAAAAACAAACACAACACCCAAACTCAAAACTCAAACAACAAACCAGAAAATTCCCTCTTAATTTGGACAGTTTCCGATCAACACAAACTTGCTGTTTTATGCAGATAGTCACCACATTGCTCTGCTGGGCTATCAGTATATTCGATGCCTTTCTTTGTATGGGGCTTTTTGCTTGCTTTTTTTTTTTTTTTTTTTTTTTTTTTTGGAACAGCATGCAAATTCTGTGATTTTTCTAAGTATAGGGTGCAAAATACCCTGGAAAGTGGGGGGGAGGGGGAATGTCTTACAGCTCAGCAAGCTTTATGAGGATATTCTCTTAGTTATTGAGATGAGTTGAATAATTCTCCACTAATTTATACACCAGTGAAACTGGCCTGTTGGCAAGTCCACAATTAATGCGAATGCCAAGTGGGATTGCAGCTTTGTTTCATCTAGGAAAACACTTAGCTGAACAGCAGCTTTCCCAGCTGAAAATGTGTGTCTGTCTTTAAACTTGCAACAGAAGCTGGCATTTCTTCGTTTCCATTCACTCTATCATTATGATGCATTATACAATGTAATGATGTAATACGCTGGAAAGCTGAAACGCCAGCTCTTTGCCAAAAATAATAATACAAAAAGTGTACAATTATTTTCATCTATGAAAGCCACTCTCACTACCATCTCCCGCTCCCCAGTCAAAGAGAAAGCTTCCCTAATAGCAGATCGGCCCTTTCTGTTTGCGAATCAAACATGAATGTGAAAGGGGGGGGGACACCAGCTCATCCATGCTGAGTTACAACTTTTAAAAGATGTAAACATATTTATCACTCCAGTGTGGCAGCTCATCGCCGCACATCCCTCAACGCTTGCATTTCAATAGTATTTTCCCCACAGGATGAGCCCCTTACCTGCTCAGGATGTGCCCATTTCACTCTGCAAGCGGCTGCGCTGGCACTAAGCACGAAGGGGTTACTGGAGGCAAAGAAGGCACTGGGATTTGGACCTTGGTTGGGGGATCAAAATGCCAGGAATTTTTCAGGCCTGGTCTTACCACTCCTGAATCACCAAAGCCGTGAAAATATCAGTCTCGTGTACGCATGATGATGCCGCTTCAGCTGGGATGTAACCTGCCCCAGACCGCAAAAAAGGCAGAGAGAGCGCAGAAACAAAATGCGGATTGCTTTAGGTGAAGCACCTCTTCTACTGCTTTATCTCCCACTGACCGACGGAGCCCGTACAGCCTCAGCACCACAGCACACCTCCATACGCAGAGCCACCAAATCAATACAGGGTGGCCTTGGCGCCACATCAATGCATCAACGTGTGTGCCTCGACCACGGGCGTTCAGAGAAACGGCGGCTCCGATTAGCTCCACGCCAAGCAGTGCCGTGGGCAGGTGACACAGGTGAAGCTCCAAGAAGCAGCTTTGTAACAAACTCTGCCGCCAAAGCAGCGGGTGTTTTGGTCGCCAGACTGGCAGCTCCCAGGACAGGGTTTGCCGCTGGCTCCAAAAGCCACTGCCAGCGGTCCCGGGGCAACCAAAGCTCCTGTCTGCCCCGGTTGAGCAGAGAGGAGAGACCTGGGGTGCACGGCGCTGCGGAGCTAGAGACGGTCTTTGAGGAGGAAAACCAAAAACCGGAATAAAATTGGAGCGTTGGGGAACGGTACGGTACCAAGCGCCGGGGTGAGGGTGCGGGAGGCAGACGCCGTGCATCAACCAGGCGCAGGTTTGCCAGGCGGAGAAAACTCTGCTCCTGCAGTGATATACAATTGCACAGTAAGTGTATCTTAATAATACAATAAAGTGTTAGCTCTGATTAGAAAAGAAAGATGAATTCTTCTGCTAAACCAGGGTAACCCTAAAAGCGTGTTAACATGAAATACTAAATAAAATGCTACTCATCTATAATAAATCTTATTACACATTTTGGCAATTTTACTACTAACATACCGGAGGTTTCAAGCAATGTTTGAAAATAGAAATCTTAAATTGAATCATTGTTGCATGAATATATGCAAAATATTCATTTCTAGCACTGTGAGGGTTGAGTGCTTTTAAATTGGAGAAATCACTCATGACTTCACCTTTTCATGCAAGATAAAGTTGTATGTGGTAACATCATTACAATGTCATGAAAGGAGTGGAAATCATACAACAGTTCTGCCTAAAGCTAATATACAAAAAAGTACTTCTATATTTTTCAATATTGTTCAATATTTAAAGGTGCAGTACGAGGCTTTAAATATATAAAAAAAATCATTAGACTTCAGATGTCAGTGCGGCCTTCACTGAGTACTGAGACTAATAAAATCATTGATGAGATCTCTTTAATATTTAACAGAATTCATGTCTTAGGTACTAGCCTATTTTCAACTCCAGTCTCTGTGGAGGGAACTAAATATAGAAATAAAAAAAGCAAACGATTTATGTGGCGGTCATTATAGATTTTTTTTAACTAGGGCACTAAAATTAAACTATTTACTCAATAATACTGTCATAACAACAGAGAAAACGCCATGACATTTAAATAGTCTTTCCTATAAATCCTTTAGTGGGAGATTACTTCAAAAGTACATAACACTTTTATACACATTAACAATCAGTAAATTCAATCAGTGAAAACGAATGAGCGTATTTCGCAATGAGTTGCCGCACCATGAATTGCCAATATTGAGTTCAGAAGACTTCTGCAATCTTAAAGGTGTTTTAAAAGAGTGGGAAAGGAATAATTTGAGCTTATATACTTCTTTGCCTTTTCTTCCCTCCGTTTAAAAAAAAAAATTAGACCTGAAAGTTCAGCCTCGGAAGTAGAAGTTACATAAAAAAAGCCCGCCCTGTAATTTAACTACATTATTTTTTACAGCACGTATGTGGGGAAGAAAAAAGAAGGAAAAAGCAGGGTAAGGCAATCGCACAATGTCAGGCTCAACTTTAAACCCCGGTAGGCATGAAATGGATAGTTCCATCTCTGCCAGGCAGCCACCACTCCGCCGCTTCCACTCACAGGGACGCAAAGCACAAACGGCTCCAGCTTTGAGAGCCCTGCCACCCAAATATTCTCATTTGTTAAAATAAAAATGCAAATTTCTAAATTATTGCCTTATTTTTATGGTTTAAAAAAAAAAAAAAAATAAAGTCCCGCCTGCCGTGGCCGGGCCGTTGCTAGGTGACGATGCCGCGGCAGGGACCGTGGCCGGTGATGAATGGCGCCGAGCCCAGCTGGTGGCAGTCCCCGCACCGGCGCCGCAGCCACCCCGCATGGCCCGCGTGCCCTCCAATGCGTCTGCCACGGAACGGCACAAAGGGACGGGGCGAGATTTCGGCAGCGGGGGGCTGTGTCTGCCCCGTGCCGGCCCAGCCAGGGGGACACGGCCTGGCACCAGTGGGGTTCAACATGCTTTTGTGGTTTAGCAGTGATGCTAAAGCCAACGGGGGCGCAAAATTTCACCAAGGAGCCAAAAGAGCCTCTCTCAGAAGCTATCAACAGTGGCGTTGAGGGTTCAGGTGAACCTGCCAATGGAACAAATGCCCAAAGCTGATGTTCACGCACCATCTCCATAGTCTGCTGGGGGCCATCATCAGACCATCAGCCAATGTTGGGGTCCCTGCCGTCACCGAGCTTGTCCTTATTTTAGATACTCACAAATCAGGTTGGGGGTTCCCCATGCATAGGTGCCGCAAGCACTGCGCCTGTCTTGTCACCCCTCTGCCCACCCACCGCTTCTCCACCTTCATTTGCTTAGCGATATGGTTTAGTGATGGTTTTTGCCGGAGTTAGGTTGATGGTTGGACTCGACGATCTGAAAGGTCCCTTCCAACCTAGACAATTCTATGAGTCCTTCTGCCGGCTGGCTGGCAATAAAAACCCCAAGCGCAGGAGGGGCAGCTCCCCCCACGATCCCACCGGGAAGAAGCCCTGGCCATCACGCGTTCATCTCTCCCATCCTGACCATTAACAGGAATCAGCAATATTGAAGCCGTAACCTCCACAAGATCCCCAGGAGCTGGGCACAAATGAGAAGCTCTGTATTGCCCTGCTCACACAGGTATAAGCCCAGCCTTCATCACACCTCACCTCGCTGGGGTTTCCACACGCTCATTTCCTTTAAAAATATACAGCGAGGATATGCCAACGAAACAAACAATTTGGTGGTGTTAATCCATAGATTATTGACAAGACGAATGAGATTCCTTGGGTCTAATGCTCTCTGCTACTCAAGGGCTAGCTAAGCTCTCTTTTTTCAAATATGTGGATTTTGAAATGATGGATCATAATAATGGAGCTGGTGCCTATGAATGGGGATTGCAAACACTTAATATTTCAATAGAAGTGTGTGCAACATGATCCAATCACTCTGAAAAATGTACAAAATGGAAATATATAAAGAAAGCAGCTGGCATGAAAGAGAATAAACAAAGAAATATTGATAAAACTCTGTATGGATTAGGCAAAATATATTCAGGCTGCATTTGAATAATCTCATATATATTTATGTGTGTGTACATATAAATATATATATTCAAAATACAGAAAGAAAGATTTCTTACCTCATCATTTCCCAGCCTTGAAGGACAGATCTCTGAATTAACACCCCCCTGCAAATCACAGGGCTGTGCTCGGGCACAAGAACCTGGGTCGCCAGGGAAGGGGGGGACTTGAGAGTGTGCTCATGGCGGGAGGGGGTGACACTGTGAGGAGCTCAGCACCCTTGCCCCAATTAAAGGAAAGCACATGTTTCATGTAAAACTCATAAGGGACCCCTTGAAAGATCTATCTTGTCGTTCATCAGACTAATTTTTCACGTTTTTATATGGCACACCCCAGTGATTTCAGGATCAGGCCGGGAGAAATCATTTGCATTGCACTTACACTAGAGCGTTTACTTCCCTACATCTCTGTGGTAAAACCAATCTGACCACTGAGAGTTGCTGTTATCTAAGAACCGAGCGAAATTTAAGGCTGAAAATGCACTATTCTCCCCATGCGGTTCCCTGCCCCACAGCACATCCCGCAGCCGAGCTGGGGTATCTGCTGGGGGCCATGCACACCCGTTAAATTCACGCCAAGGGCAAGGGATCACAAACTAGTCTAAGCCTCAAAAAAAAAAAGTAAAATAGGCTAAATCATTTTCCTTTACAACTGTTGCAGGCTAAGAGGATGTACACGAACGGTGGGTATAGCACAGCTGATGGGTGGGAGCTTTTTATGCTGCAGTAACTTTCTATTGAATCTGAGCCCCAAGCTATTCCGCAGTTTGAGGAAGGAAGCGGTGGTAACAACCTTCTCTCGTTCTTCATTATTTTCTGCTTGCTTGCTTTCCCCGCACTTCTACCACCAGATCATCACCAATTTTCACAAGGCCACCTTGAGTGATGAGGGAAACCAGAGCACCGCCCCCAGCCCTCCCGTATCCATCAGTACCAACTTATCCCGCTGGGTTTGTCTGCTGGGGTTTTCCCCTTTCTAATCACAGCTGCCCTAAAAGCCACCTTCCTCCCCCCTACCACAGCAGCCGCTGAGATGTTCATTACAGCAAGCTTTGCTAGTTGATTTTTTCCCATGTGATTATTCCATACACCATCACAACTTCAGCAACGATCGCCGCCGGCTGTGCCTGCCCATGATCAAGAACTACCAGGGCTTTGCTGGAGCATCGCCCTCTCCCACACAGGAACGTGCCAGGCTGTTGTCTCTTCTCCTGGCACACCGTATACTAGCTGACTGGTCTCCAGCATTGCTCACTGCTCTCCCCGGCGTCACCAAAGCATCAGTTAGGATGAACCAACTATTTTATTATGTTTTTTTTAACAAAACAAGATCCGAGCCCCTTTAGGTTATTGAGTCTGCGTGACTGCATGTGTGATGCATGGGAATAACTCCATCAGCAACGCCCTTGGTCACAGCCAGACTATTAGACACACACCATCTAAATGACCTTAGTCACTCTAAAAGCAAAATGGTTCACCCGGTCAAACTCCACAGCTTCTCAACAGTTCACTGCACCCTGCACAAACCCCAGCTCGCCTGGCCCCGAACCACAAGCCTGGTGGGGTTGTACAGAATCGCTGTGGGTTTACACGGCAGCCCCGTGGCCAGGAAGGTGGCGTGGGGCAGGGCACAGCGGTCCAGACTCAGCTGGTCTCCTCCCCTCTCAGCTCAACACAAAGCCTAAAACCAAACTCGATCCCAGCAGATTATGAGGTACCGCTTTCCAATGCGTGCGGCTCCCAGCCACCCAGCACAATTTAGCTGGCTCCGAAGATCGAACCCCGTATCTTTGCATGCGACAGCACGGGTCTACCGGCACGCTCCGAGCACAGGCTCCCCAGCACCGACTTAAATGAGCAGAAATTTGAGCATTCAATCTTAAACTAGCTGCAACGGGTTTTTACTAGGAGGTCAGTAGCTCTGCACGTTCCCTTAGCAGAAGAGCAGCTGCTTGGCTGTGTGAGCCAGCAGACCTTTAGCTGAACAGATCGGGAGCACCTTGCCTGGAAACAATGTCCCCGCCACAGCGCTGAAATCTAGAAGGATGGTGGAGATTCAGGCACCATCCAGCAATGTGCTGCCGTTCCCAGCCGAGCCCTCCGGGAGACACGGAAGAGGTTTTTGGACTGGGTGTGAATTTCCAAGGACGTCACACATGAGGAGAGGATATCTGAAAGCTACAACCAGAAGTTTTATTCTGGTTTTTTACATGCCTGGTTTGCTTCTCTCTTACTTTGCCAGCCTAGATCTGACCAGAGTTACAAATCCCAAATTGCGCTCTGCAGGCCGTATTTCCCCCAGATTTACGCACAACTGTGATCAAAATCTGTCGCTTAATACCAGACCTCTATAATGAGCCTGAGATATTCTATCACACGCTGAATTTCTGTCTCACGTGATACGAAGCAACGCAAAGAGACACGACACACGCACACAACATACCAGAGCAGAGGTTGGGAACAGCAGCAGCTTTTCTCCTGGCACAGGGCAGGGGCACTTTGGTTTCTTGAACAGGTGGACTACCTGACAAGCAGCAGGTAACCTTGCTTTTGACTACCACGTTTTAAATCAGGGCTGTTTGGCAATTCATTAGTGTCTGCTAACTGTTAAACACAGGAAAGTTCAAAACCATGCATATGTTTCCCCTCCCTGCCTCCCAGGTGGTATCTGTTTCAAGCAGCAACCTTTTCACTTCGTGCATCCAGACTTGTAAACTTCCCGTGGCTCCAGCAGCGGTTCCGAACCAGGTGCCCGCGCCAGTCTCTGAAGAGCAGCAAACTCCATATGCCGATCTCCGGCTATGGAGATGCCATTCGTTTCTCCTTGAAAGTTTATTGTCAGAATTACTGAAATGTACACAAATGGCTGTATTTGAAGGTGAAATTCGGTGGAAAAATAAAGATATAATAGGATCCTTTCTTATATAATTTCCTGGTGTGATGTCTGTCTGAAAAATGAAGTGAAATTATATGATGTCAAAAAATCATGTTTCAAAATGATTGACAACATGTGAGTGTTTTGCATTGTGAAATGAGGTGGAAAATTTTAATTGCATGATGGAAGGACATAATATTTATTAGAACCTTGTAACCACACTGGATTTCAGTGGAGAGGACACAATTTTAAATTTTATATTAATACTTCGGGCTAAATCTTAAATGAACACACAGAAGCAAAATTCCGCTTCGGAATCTGTCTGTTAAGTTTTTAATCTCTAATGGTAAAATAGCATCTATAGGGCTGGCACGTCACCATAGTGACAAAAAGATTCCCTCATACATGCCCTGCTATTCTGATGTGAACAGTATATAGTGCCCGGCTCCCGGGTCGCTGAAGAAATAGCTGCGCCGTACACACGGTATTTTGATAAAGGCCTGCTAAAGAACCGGGTAGGCTGAAATTCTAGGAAAGTCAAAACTAGCCAATATTTCTAAGCCCGCTTCCATCCTTCCCTATGACAAAAAAAGATGGGCTCACATCCGCACCCGAATGCTAACAAACCCGGCACCTGGCAGACAGGAGCAGGGAATAAATCCCAGAATCAAAGTCGTACCAGAGAAAATCCCCAGTAAACAGCAACAAGTTCAGGGAGAGTTCTGGATGACCGCATAATATTTTTATTACCGGGGCTGGCCAGTGCGGCACCAGGCAGTCCTACTTTTCAAAGAAAGTGGTCTAGAGAAGGAAAGAAGCAAGGTAACGTCAAAAGAGGGAAAACGGAGATATATGTACATGGAGGTAACTCGAAGCAATCAATCTCAGCTTTAAGACATGCCCTGAATAAGTCTGATGTCAGTGAGGAATCTGGATGGGGGAAATCTATTTCAGGTTCAGCAATATTAGTTAAATTTCCTCTCCCTTCTTCTTCCCTGGCGTGAAAGGAGCTTAGGGCGCTGAGACGTGGCGAGCAAAGCCACCCCTTCCCTTCCCCAAACTCTGGCCACCTTTCTGAGCCTGCTGACGACACCGCGGGCTGAGACGCAATGCAAAGGAAAGAGGAAGTCTGGATTTTGAGGAAAGCTTTTGTGACGCAGCTTTCTGTGACCAGCCCAGCCCAGAAAGGTGTGGGAGCGCGGCTGCTTCACCACTGGTACCAGCAGCAGCTGGCTGAATTTAGCCAGAAGCTTTTTTCCAGCAATATCTTTTCACAAGAGCTTTCCTGACCAGGAAATGACCAGAGCACGGGTGAACTCCTGGTGCTTCTACACATCCCCTCCCACCCATCTGTGCAGTGTCAGGTCTGTCTTTGGAGAGCTGCGTTTAATTTGGAGATATAAGGTAGAGCAGTCAAAATCCATACCCAGCTGGAGTTGCAGTCCGCTCTCCCCAGCCTGGCCAGGACCCTGAACCATGCGTAGCGAGGAAAAACCAGTACCAAAGTGACCAGTACCAAAAGACAAGAAAATCGTCATTCTCTACGCAGGCAGAGTAAGCCATGATGATTGTGCAAAAACATCTTTTAAATACCCTGTAATGGCTCTTACTTAACAAAACAAAAAAAAAAAAAAAAACCCACCCAAAAGCAAAAAACCACTACGTAACCAAAATAAAAAGTGTGGACAAGCCAGAATTCCATAAGGAAATTTTGAGAGAAATGAAACAAACTTAACAGAGCTGAGTCCTATTCTGTTCGCGGAAGACACGGGAGACTGTATTCTAAGTGTCTATGTGGAGCTTAAGAGAATGGTTAAAATTATATCCATCCCGTCTAAATGAAGCACCAGGAAGGGAGAAGTACGGAAAGCTGCACAGGGGAAACAAAAAGGCCAGCTTCAAATTCTCTCAGAGGCTCAGTATACCAGTAATTCACCGAAATTTGGGCTAGGACATAAATCACAGCACTGGAATCCTAAAGGGTCAATGAATGGGTCTGCAGCTAGTCAAGCAGAAGAGGTCAGAAATTAAAATGGTTCGCAATGAGTAATAAGAAACCTTAGGTCCTTAAAGAATTGTTTGAAATAGATATTTATGCTCCTTGCCGAGGAAGGAAGAGATTTTTCTCTTCTCCATCAAATTAGCTTTGACTGAGTAGTGGGAACAAAATACGCTCCTGAATATTCTCACCAGCTTTCAAATGGGGTTTTCTTTTATCTGTGCACTTCCACCAGGCATCGCGCAGAAAAGTTCTGCTCGAAACCCAGGTACGCTCCCAGAGAGAGGGATTTACACGTCTCTGCACAAGATGCGCTTGTACCTTTCTCCAGACTCGAGCGGAAAACAGGAACAAAGGGTTTGCAAAAACCTGGGGCTGATCTGGG
Source organism: Chroicocephalus ridibundus (assembly GCF_963924245.1). NCBI lineage: Eukaryota > Metazoa > Chordata > Aves > Charadriiformes > Laridae > Chroicocephalus > Chroicocephalus ridibundus. Next base: position 2,020,225 of record NC_086286.1, read on the forward strand.
ACAGATTAACCCCATCTACCTGACAGACACGCAGAAGGTCCTGTCCCACTGCCGGTGTCCCAGGAGGAAGGGATGGCCCTGCCAGGAGCGTACGAACCCCGACCTCTAATGCTCCAACCACGCTCTTACCCTGATGCGCTGCCCGAAGCCCAGCCTGCCTGAGCCCAACCCAGACGCCTGGGAAATCTAATCGATGAAGTGAAAGATAAAAAAAAAAAAAATTGTAAAAATGTATTAGATATTTCTGAATAACAAAGACATCTGAGGAAATCACAATCTGCTCACAGCTATTCCACGAGAAGGAGAAAGAAAGCCAGATCAATTATTCATTTCAAGTTACTCAGTCAGCACTCCATCAGGCTCTTTTATAAGTCAAAAATGTTACAGGATAAACAAGGCTCTGAAACAAATTTCTGCTCTGCCCTCAAACAAGGAGCAAGGACAGACGTACCGAGGAAGCCCCACAGCCAGGAGAGTCTCCCCGGCGCACACCGGCCCCTCGCACTGCCCCGTCCTGCCCTCCTGCATCCGCCCAGGCTCGGAGCTCCCCAGTTCACAAGTCGGCTCCTTCCCCTCTCCCCTCCACATACACACACTCATACATATTTTTGCAATCTGGGATTCTCATTAAAATAATAAAGCATACGTCCACCACTAATTCAGACAGAGACTTTCTTGGAAGGAACCTGGGCAGGTTATGGAGCAATTCGGCAGTAAAGACTCCACGTTCTGAAGATTACTGCTCCCAAAATTGCTCTTTGCTCCAGTCATTATAAAGCGTTTATAAAATGTTTGCATCCCATATCTGAATATTAATGAAACATTTTTTAATAACACTACATAAAACACCTGTGTCCTTGCGTACACCAGAGAAAATTATTGCAACAGCGTGAAATAAAAATGTTGGGGTCCTTCAAACCTTAAACCACCAAAGACCGATCCGCTTCCTTCCACCTGTTTGTATTGTTCGGTTTTTCTGTTCAGAAAATAAATAACCATCTCTGAACAAGCAACTACAGAGTACATAAGAGCATCGCAAAGTAATTATGAGTTTATGACATCATCTTAATATTACAAGGGAGAGACTGAAAGACCCAGGAGAAACTCCAGATTTCCCTTTTGGGAAAATGTTAATGGATGCTTACAATCTGTTTTCCTTTGTTTGGATGTTACAACCAATAATACATTTTTATGTCTATAAATAAAGACTAAAGTTGAATAAATCCAACAAGCTCCTGAGCCTGCGGCTCTGAAACTTGATTCACATTCACGGTAAAGATTTATGAGTCACTTGCAGAGAATAAGTTGAAGCTGCAAGATTTGGGGTGAAATTATTCAAAAGGGTGATTATTTTTGGAATGATTATGCATGCACACCTGATCAGGGTGTCACCTGGGCCCCCTTGTCCTACATGATGAAATGTGGCAATTTTTCTGCATTTCTCTTTGCTTGCACAAAAGAAGAGCATGTAAGAGCAATCAAACTGTTTATTTTTACACACGCTGGATCATCTCGTGGATATATTTTCCCTTTTACTTAGATCATAGGACATGTTCTTTAAACTATTCACATGAATAATCTAAATTTACTGATGACTGCAAAGCGAAGGAATAAAACTGATTGCTGTTCTTCATGTGTGGGAGTATCTATATATATTTTTTTATATATGCATGTATGTATGTATGTATATGTGAACCAAAATACTTTGGGATGCAAAGTTAAGCACTCAAACTTTGGGAGACGCGGGCAGCGGTAGCTGTCCCTGCCGCATGTTCTGGCTTCTTTCCTTTCCTTCATTTTCTTGCTCTTCTGCTCCTTTCCTCTTTTCTTACACCCATTTGGCCTTCACCCTCACCCAACGAGTCTGCAGCCGTCACCGTGGAGGACCAGGAGAACCACCAGATGAGGCCAGGCACTGTGAGAAGGACGGAAGGCAGCCCTACCTAAGGCCTTTGGCTTGACGCTCTCTCTTGCGATGTGGGTTTTGACATTTAGATAACTGGGGTTTTCAAAATTACTTTGCCCAAATGATACAAGCTTTGTAAAGTATAAACGGAAAAAAGACTTGGAAAATATACCCTGGTTTATATTCTTTCTCTGCCTGGAGAATGAGATCACTCTACAGCCATCTGAAAGGTTTTCAGGAGCCTCCTTTTATATAATTTTTGTGGCAAAGTCTCAGAAACCTCATCGTTAGTCACTTCACTCTCTCCATGTTCTTCCCAATAAGATGTTTTTCTCCTGTGTAACATATGTTTCTCCCGTTTTAGTCCTAAAAACTTTTTGCTTTGTTCAGGCACTTCAAAATTGATATAAACTTTCTCCTTGATCTCATACTGATTTCGCCCGAAACAAACTCCCTGAAGGCCCCCAAAACATGAGCAGCTTCAGGTCAAGCTCCAGATTTGGTACCGGGTGCTTTTCTCCAGAACAGGCTGAGCGCACTTTCAGGAGGTTTCTCTCCTCTCTGCACAGACTCCCAAACCGAAAGGGACATCTCTCCTCCCAACTCTTGTCTCCTTTCCAGAGAGTCTCTACGCCAGACCAAATTTAGAAACTTTATGACTGCACCCACAAAACCTTGGTGATGAGGGAGCCAGGAAGGTAATCACCTTTTGCCAGATGCCTGCTATTTCAAAAAAGCAAGCTATGCTTCCCACCAAGCACCTCTGGAAGTTCAGCCCACTCCTTCTTTTGCATAAAACATCCTCCCACTCTTTCCATTAAATTATCGCCCATTCCTTTATTCCTACCTATCCAGTATGAACTTATTCTTGCAAGAAACAAAATCAGATACAAGAATTGATCCAAGTCTTGTCTCGCAACTGCCTCGAACCCAGAGTTTGTCTGAGGTGAGAACACAAGTGCAGGTGTAAATTCTTCAGAAGACACTATCCTTATTACTCTCCTGGATCTGAATGTGTCCCAGCCCCAGGAGCTGTCACGGCCAAGTCCTCTCTGCTCCGCAGTGACCGCAGAGCTCCAAGTCAAAAGCACTGGCAGACCCACCTACTGCCTGGGACGTGCAGATGCTGGCAGCTAAGTATGGCTTAAAGTCATTATTCTTTCATTCACCAAAAAAAATTAAATTTCAAGGAACCAAAAATATTTGCAATTTCATGTAAAGTTCATTAAGTAATTTCGAAAACAACTTTAAAATCTTCAGAAAACTCAAAATGTTTCCCGAAAACACTTTCAAAACGCGCTGCTTTGATTTTTCATTTCAAAGTAACCTTTTGTGCCCAGAAATTTGCCAATGTTAAATAATAAAAGAGGATTTCTAAATGAAAGCAAAACTTCCCATTCAGCTAAATAAAAATCTTTCTTTTCTTTCTGTCTCGCTGAGGAAACAGGGGCTTTGTTATGGGTTTTCTTATGACAATTATTCCAAGCCTGATTTTTTATTTTTTCTTTTCCCAGTTTGGCCAGTGAACCAAGCCCATCAGTTATTTGCCCTTTGCTGTGTACAGCGGCAGTTCCCTTTTCTACGAAAGCGCCTCCAGAAGGAGGAAAGGTGCCCTGCTGGTCTTTCCTCACCCTACCACTTCTCCCAGCACCATCCCTAACCATCGTGTCAAGTCCTCCTTACGGGAAATTAAAACCAAATACAGAATCGAACCAAAATCTTCTCTCCTGGTCACTACGTTGCCTCCATGTCCCCACACCCTGCTCCTAACCTGTCCTCCAGCTCTCCCCATGGCCTTGAGGTGGCTCCTCGTCACTTCTGTGTGGCGTGACTTGGGAAGCAGAGGAAATCGGGCTCCTTGCGCCCTGTCTTCTTTATGGTGCACGACGGCATGGACAGTTATAATTCAGCCCTAGGGTGGCATCAGGCAGTAAACCACACTACAGTAATTATTAGCTTCTGTGGTGTTATTTAGGGGCCTTCCATCCTAGGGTTATTTTAGAACATCGTTACAGATTAATAGAGATACTGCTGCCTTCGGCGCACAGAGTTTGCCATGGGTTAAGACCCATGGCGGCCTGCACCATTCAAGAGAGCCGTGCAATAAAAATAAAAGAATCATTTCTAGTAAGTTCTGACTCTGATTAAAAAACAATCTTTATGAAATAGATGCTAATAAAATTGCTTTCCTAATTACCCAGAGCTAGTTCATTTCCCAGCAAATATAATAAAACAGAGTTACTTGGCTCTGATTCACAAAATCTGAACCCAAGCTCATTATTAAGGCATTTAGCAGTGAAAAAGCATGTGTGCATAAGATGCTGTCCCGTCAAGCAGAATGCAAGAAATCTTTTGAAGTTAGACCTTTGAAGTCTCAAGTTATTGCTGCATTTTTTTAACGCAGGTATTTCAACAAGAGAAAAATCTCTCTGTGTTATTTACACAGATGGAACAGGGCACCCTATTATACCATCATATTCAGCGGAGATTTCAGTTAGAAGCAGAAAGACTTAATTTAAAGAAATATTTAGAGCTGGTACATAGCACTTCTTAATCTGTGGAACCATTACAAGGCTGCGAGACTTTTACATAATAGAATAGACCAGCCAATGTCCCAAGGCTATTATTGCTATGACTTGTAACACACTGAAATCTCTTTCATCTGCCTAACCTGGGATTTTGATGATTGTAAATGCATGAATATGTTTCAGTTTAGGGGGTTATGTTTATGTTTTATTTATTTTTTGCTTATGTTCCCGCTCTCTTCAAAACTTCCTGCAATTTCTTGATGCCCAAATGTTCTACCAAGCTCTCGAGTTCTCCCCCTGCCAGGAGTCCCCTGGACATGTAGGGAGCCCGACTCCCACAGCGACTACAGGCTGTAGCTCCTGATTTGGAAGAATCAAACGCGTTGGGAGAGGAGAGGCCGGGCCACCAGCTTTGCCCTGCTGCACAAAGCACATGGAAGAGAGACCGCAGACACACACAGGCTGCCTCAGGGCTGGTGCAGACACAGGGTCAGAGCTCCCAAATCACGCAGAGCACTTCTGAAGCCCATACCTGTGCAAACCCACCATCTGGCAACGGTGCCTTTATTTGAGCTTGCCTTTTTTACCCATTTACAAAAACATTCCCCTGTTTCGCCTTCCACATGAAATATGTATGATACACCCAGCTAGGATAGGTATACTATGGGTCAAAACCCGGATCAAATCTAATGCTATTGAAAGCATTTGAAAAGTATGAAGAGATCTTAGGAAGTCACCATCTGCTTCACGGCAGAAACTATGACACCTAAACTCTTCCCAGCAGCTGTTTCATGAAGGCACTTACGTATTTCCCAAGTTGTAGTAAGAATTTTGAGCTAGCTGGATAAGGTGGCCCGTGTGAGTAAGGGACACCCAGCAGCCCACAACCTCGTGCCACCTGATCTCTCTACGCCTTGCTTTCCTCACAACAAAATGGAAATAACACTTCCCTCCTGGGCAAGCCAGCTGGGAGGCTCAAAAAGTGAACATATGTAACTCTGATAAGCAGCATTCCTCTGGAGCGAAAAATGCTTGGGGAAGGACTTCCACAAGCAACCGGCAGGACCGCAGGGATATCAAGAAGGGCAAAGCTAAACCAACATGAAGGTTAGCTGCTGCCGTTCCCACGTACGGCGCACCGTGCGACGCTACGCCAGAGCCGGGGACAGGGCACCTTCATCCCCACCCATAGCTCACCTAGAGCCACACCTGCATAAAATCAGCCATTCTAAACACGCTTGTACGCCATAAAAAAATAACAACTTAACATGTCTTCTGCTTTCTTTAAGATTTCCATGCTTTAAAAAACAAGATCCTTTTGGAAAGAGCTCTCAGCCTAGCCCCTGTGGGGGTCCCGTTGCTGAACTGAACTGCCTCTCCTTGGCATCAAAGCATCTCCACACCTTTGGAAGTGACTGCGAGATGAGGGCCTTCGTTAGCTAATCTCCTGGTGCTGCAGGAACCACAAAATAATCCAGCTCCCTCTCTAGGGCTGTACAGGTTCTAAATCAGCTGGGGGGAAAAAAAAAAAGCACTCAATACTTCTTTCATTCAGGGGATTAAGAAGCTATGACTCAGAATTCACATCAGAGATGATCTGCGAAGTGAGAAGGTACAATTTTTATATAGTCTTTTTCTTCACCTTAACCGCCCCGCAGCACAAGCCGCTGCAGCTCAGGCATACCCACCGCTCCTGGTGGCATCTGCGATGCTTCCACCCGGGAGGACGCACGTAGGATAAAGTTTCTATCTCAACTTCAGATTGCTTTGTTTTTTGTGGTGGTAAGTTAGATCCTTAACATTATCTTAATGCACTTTTTATGGTTTAATTTCCCCTTTTGTGGTGCTGTTTTCCTCAATAAGACTCTTAAATTGAAATCAGATTTCCTCTGAAGGAGCCAGCCTGATTTTCTTCGAAAGCCCAGTACAATACAGTCATTCCGCTGAGACTGACAATTTTATTATGGCTGCATTTCCTTTTTGCCTACAAAATGTTTGTTTTATAAATAGGCCTTTTTAATTTAATGTAATTTTTTGTACAACAGCAGAAACAGTCAAAAAACACACAACACAGCTACAAAATTTTGGTTTTGTTATACACGCCTTCCTTAATTTACTTTCCGCCGGCTGAGGAGGGGAAATCGACTTTTTACCTAAGGCAAAATGTATGTAAAATTTCAATCTAAAGTAAAACTCAGCTCCCCTGTCTTCAAGCTATATCACTGAAGATGTGGTCTTGTAATTAAAACTGGGGGGGGAGGGGAAACGAACTACAAACAAAAAACTACATCGCACTTTAATGAATGAGACAACTACAAGCAGAAACATGATGAGGACTGCGGAAACTAATCAACTGACAATTGCTTTTACAATTTTTACACCACTCACAATTTAACAAGGAGGGTTTTTTTTCATCACATGCTTAATTTTAAGCATGTGAGAAGTTGTGTTGGCCTCCGTGGCTTTGTTTGGTTGGGTTTTTTTTTACATATTTAAGATTGCGTAAGTGCTTAAGCGTCTTGTGGAATTACAGTCTCCCTTTGGACTGTGAAATTAAACTTCTATCTGTTTGCTCCGGAAGGACACAAAGCCTACTCTTGAGACCTCTGCCTCTCCTTACAGCCCCACTGTCCACATGTACATCACGTGTGTCCTGGCTTGAGGTAAAGAGAGCGTCCATCGTTCACTTCGTGACCAGCCCAGCCCAAACCCCAACAAACGGCACGAGCTACTGCAGCGTCCCCATGCCCACCTTGACCACGAGCTGGTCCCACATACGCAGATCTTCCTCTGTAAACCAGGGCAGAAGGGAAAAGGAGGGGAGGGAAGGGTTTATATCCCAGGTTATAACAGCCCAAACCAGCATGTATCCCCTTGGCCTCCGGGGCTAGAAATGTTGGTTAAATCGGGAGGATCCTTCACCACCCCACTAGAGCAGGGCTCAGTGTCAGCTTTCGGGATCTGCAGCACAGTCCACACCTCTGCCAGAATTTCGGCTTCCCCTACAACTCTAGACAATCAAACAGCACATCCATCCCAACAGCCCTCGAGCGGAAAAAAATCTTCCTAAAAAAAAAAACATCTTCCTGACACACACATCCAGACTACTTTTTAAATTTTTGTAGTTCTCCACGACTGGTCTGAACTGCTGCGCAATGGTTTAAATTCCGGTAACAGGTTTCATATGGTCGCTATAACATCTCAGTGTATTAATTAGTTTTCAAGACCCCCAAGCAATAAAAATGTAGCCATTCAAGGTCACAGTTTGACTTATTTACAATTGATGTATAACTTGGCAAACTCCACATTCAGCTACTTCGTACAATAGAAAATATATTGTCATTCAGGTTAACAAAAGACTCTTTTCTTTGCCACCTCACTACAATGGCCCTGCAAATGAACATCGCCTGAATAAAATCCTAACCACATTTTCACTCTCATTAACCACAGTAGGGTATCACACAATTTGCCTGGCTCCTACTTAGACCACTGTGCACCATTTTACTAGCAGCAGTTTGATGGGTTTTATGGCAGGTGATATATGGAGTGGGAGTTTCGGGAGTCGTAAACAGAAGCCACAGTGTATCACAATGTGGTTTAGGGATATAATGACTGTGTTGTAAAGCAAAGGATGACAATACTGCACTAGGCTTGAGGTAGTGAACCAATAGACCAAACAGCTCAACATAATTCAAGCTACAAACAGAGGATCCTAGGTGTGTGCTGGCCTTCCTATATCTTTCATTAATTACCCCTGATGAATTTGAATAAGAACTACTAAAACTGAAATAAATCTGCAGCCAAAAGAAAAATTACAGAGTATCTCCTTGTATTTCTTGGAAGAAGTTTCTCTCCCCCCGTGCATATACACACACCCCATATTACCAGTTCTTAACCAGCCTTTTGTGTCTTCAGTCCTCGCTGCTGCCGGGGCTACCATCGCTTATTAACACACCAGAACAAATACTGGCTTGGAGACCTTTAGCGCACACGCAGCGGGGCAGGTGACACTCTTAGCTACGTCTGCGAAAGCTGGGCTGGATGCCACGTTGAACAGAAAGATCCCCCCCTAAATATTTTGCTCATAGTTATTCATGCTGTGAAGTCAGACAATGCTCTACTTTTTCCATGGGGCGCCACGGTGTTCTTCCAGCCCCTACAGGTACTCGGAATTCCCATCCGAGCTGGGTGATTTTTGAGGATGATGCATTTGCTTCTGGTTGATCCCACTGTGAGGATTTGGATTGGGATTTCTGCAGTGATCCTGTAGTGGTCAATCCCTGCAATTCTTGCAAAGGGTTGTAGGTTGGGTTTTTTTTGTTGTTATTGATATTGGCTAATTATGGCACAGAATAAGAAAATTGTCTGCCTGGTTCCCAAAGCTGTGTCATTAGCCACAATGTGATAGATTGGTGTCAGTGACAGAGCTCTCTCCCAGCATTCAAAACCTGTTCAGCTGCATTTAAGCTAAATAATACTACTTAGCACATATAGCTCTTTGCATATTCAAAGCTCTGTACAAACATCAATTAATTAATCCTCATAACATCCCTGTGAGGTAGGTAAGTATTATCTCAGTTTTACAGATGGGGAAACAGACACAGAGAGGTTAAGTAAAATGAAAAATTAAGGTGGAGGTGTGATGGTTAATTTGGAATTGCACTTTGTGCTGTTTGAAAAATTAGAAGGTGCTGTACCAGAGCTCCATTATTCTGCCAGAGAAAGCAACATTTTGATGTGCTGACTCCCCTGGTAGGAGCCATTGCCTCAGTCAGGCACCTCGGAGCTGAACCTTCATGTTCTCTGCCTGGGGAGCACAAACAAAAAAATCCCCCCTAAATATATCGCTCCGCTTACAGTAAAATATGGGTAAACATATCTCCTGCTTCCACACGTACTCCATAACTATCAGAGAAGATTTTGAGATAAATAATCTATTTTGGTAAAACTACTAAGAAGCAGCCAAGGAATGACTTGCTTGGAAGGCCAGTAATGATTTATGCCAAAACCTCCAGATAATTGCTCTTTTCCCCTGTCCCCTGTATTGTCCGGTCACGGACCAGCACCAGGCAGGAACAGACCTGCTCATGCCACGCAGAAAGCAGTCTCCAGCCCAAAGAAATGGTGAGTATACTTTACCTCTGAAAAGAAAAAAATACAAAGTTCAAGAGACACACCAGTTTGAGGAAATCACCCAGAATTGCTTAAGAAAGAAGTGGGATTTTGTGTTTGTTTTCCTGTAGCTTAAGTGCTTTTGATTTTCAAAGGAAGAACCATTAATGAGAGCAAAGTCCAATGTTTCACTACCTAAACGTAAACCTATGTACTACTGCCTGCTGCTGCACACCTGCCATGTTATTCTGTCCTTGTTATTTTAATAGACACCTCTTCCCATCCATCTGATATTCAACACTCCCTCAACACGTGGACTCCATATTAAGTAGGAAAAGCCTAAAACTGACATTGAATGGATTTGGGGGCAGGGAGAGATGGAGTAGGTGCATGGTCCACCTACCCCGTGCATTAACCTACACGAGGAGTGAAGAGGGAACAATTGCCAGGATAGCAGCTCCACAGAAAGGAAACCAGAGGACCGAGGGCTGTGGATCAGAGGCTGAACGTACATCGACAATAGCGTGCACCTGAGAAAAAGGCAAACGCCATACTGCGATGTTTAAACAGAAGTAGAGTCTGCAAGACTCGTAAAGCAAGGCTTGAGCTTCGCTGAGTGCCAGGGAGGCCTCACCTGGGGCATGGTGTTCTCCTGCAGGCATCGCGCTTCACAGAAGTCATGGCCCAATTGGAGAGAGTTCAGAGGAAAGGGAGGAGAACAATCAGAGGTCTAAAAACCATGACTTGTGAGGAAAGATTGAACACAGTGGGGCTGTTTGCTCTAAAGCGAAGGCTGAAGGGAGACATGATACCAGTCTTCCAGCGTATAAAAGGCTGCAGCAAAGAGGAAGGGAACAATCTGTTTTCCGTGACCAAAAGGACAAGAAAAAGCTGGCAGCAAAGAAAATTCGAGTCACGTATTAGCAAAAGTCTTTCCAACAGCAAGAACAGTGAAGCTTTGGAAGAGATTGGCAAGAGCCATGTAGAGTTTCTCTTGCTAGAGATGCAGGATATGTTGCCTTAGCACAGAGGGATGAGCACAGTGACCTTCTCACGGTCCCTTCCATCTCGGTGTCCTATCTATGTTAGATGTCAGAAAGAAGATGTGCTCTAAAGATAGCAACTTCTGCTGCCATAATACCCAACGAGTCCAGCCTGCAGCCTATGGCTCAGCCAGTCTCAGTGTACAGCCAGGCCACAACCACCTCAGTTATTATGGGAGCAGCTTGGAAAGAGCTGTGCTGATCGTTGAACTAGATAATGTCATTGGTTGTATAATACTCACATAACTGATCCTCTATCATTCCTCCTAGCCTTGTTCTCTTGTAATCCCTACATGCCAGATTTCGAGGATTTTAGTAGCCAGCACAAACTCAGGCAGGTTCAAGTTGCAGCCAGTAGCGTGGCTGCCAGGGGACCCAAAGGTGGCAAATGTGGTTAGGGATCACATTTCCCACCCAAGCAGCTCCAGGCACCTGCAGCCAGTCAATGCCTGCGCATCTCTCGGTTAAAAATATTGGCTCTTTTCAATATCTTCCTCCTTGGTATTGACTTCTCCTCCTTTCTTCAGCTTCCCTCAGTAGTTCCTTTGATTACATCTTTCCCCTCCTTCACCCCGTTGGCTTCTTTTCATAGTCTCTTTTAAACAAAAAGTATGTCCAGTACACTTTGAGTCAAAGTCACAAACATGCAACCCTCGCAAGTGTGGGATGCTTTATCTGCTTTATATTTAATATGCTGCTCTGAACATCCCCTCTAGCCTCTTCTGACACAAAACGGTGATTTGTCTGAAATTGTTTGGAGATTGCTGATCTTTTTGTGCCTGCAGAGACCGCTAGCTTTTGGAAGGGGATGCCTGATCCTAAGAGAAGCAAAACTGTAAAGGAATGCCCCTCTCTGTTGGCTACGATCTCTTGTGGTGCGACCACATCACTGGAAAACTTCTAAGATCATCACATTTGAAGAGCTATCACTAAAAATATCATTCACTTAAAAATATTACGACAGGTTTACTCTTTTTCAATCTTCAGTACTTACAAAGAAAAAAAAAATGATGCAAACACAAAACCCTTTTTCTGCATAAATGTTGTATGGTTCCCATTCCAAGCACTATCTGCGAGAAACATTTGGCAGCTTTCTCCTAAAGTTCTTCCTTTTGCAGTGTTATTTTGGACATGTTGCACCTCTCTCGTCCTCTTTGAACAGCCCTGTTGGCTCTTGTGTGTGATACCAGGTTCTACCTTCTCTTCAGATGTCTGTAATATTAGGAGATTGCGATTGTTCAAGATAAAATGTCCTTTACCCTGTTTTGAACAAAAGGCGAGTTGTTGGCATCTTGCAACAAGAACAAGGACCCTGCTCCGGAAAACCCATCATACATAAGGGGCTGCGGTGCCCTTATATGCAGTATTCTACACAGCACCTTCAAATCCTGCCTCTTAGAAAAAGAGGCCCTCACTGTGAAGCCCACACCTTGGGAGACGGGAGGCAAGGTTTGCTGCAGGCGATTTTACCTGTAGGCGTGATGAGTTAGTCCTAGAATTGGGAGTAGTAGAAGGGCGCCCTTCCCTCCTGTCTCCTACAGAAATCCTAGACAGCCTGCCCTCCGATTCAAATGAACAAAAAAAATGAACAGGAGTTAATTAATTTGCTGCAATGTTGATATGACAAAATGAAAGCAGCATGTGAACGACAAAGAAAATCTCACCGTCATTCACAGGCTAAACAAGGGACTGAGTAGTTAATAAAGGCTTATACAGTAAACCCTTGTCTTTCCCTCGTGTTAGAGAACCCACACAAAACCAGCTCGAAAGACAAAGACAGCATGCAGTAGTAATATTTGCAACAAACCAATCTAGGGGTGATAAAAAGGAGCAATAACACTCCTGTGTAGCAAAAATGAATGCAAGAGTCAAAAAAAAAAGAAAAAAGTTTCTGAGAGTAACTCCAGAGACAAGTACCATGTCCCACAGCCTGAAGAGAAAGCCTATTTCTTCAAAACTTCCAGTTTAGTTTAGTTAGCTGAGGAGTTCAGGTAAGCAGTGGAAAATTCAACACAAATCTCAACTATTCTGGCTTGTCTATCTCTAATACTAACCTAGTTCACCCACAGATTCTTTCACCTCTTACTGTTAGTTTTATTTCCAGCACATATACGCTGTTCCTATCCATGCCTGGCTCTTGACACAGCCATCACAAAAACTAGTATTATTTTGTAATAGCACCAGGGAAACGCAGTTATTGTTAAATTAACTCACACCCATGAAATGTTACAAACACCTTTTAACAGAAGACATGCTGCAATTTTGTTCAACTGAATTCATTAGGGGGAAAAAAGAAAATAAAACCACTCCAAAGTGAAATAAAGAGTTGCCATAGGTTCACCACACCTCGCTGCTGTGAAAGGAAGAGCCATTTGCTCAGCACAGAGAAAGAGAACCAGCCTCTCCATAGGGTTGGTTTCTCGGTTGACAACCAAACGGGCAAAAGGGATCCAGTATTGAAGGCCACAGAAAACGGTCTAACCGGGACACCGCAGGAAGCAGCTGAAATCCGGCGAGGCAACGTGGTGAGCTGACCTTGCCCCTGGGAGGGGTGGCTTCACCAGCGCTGGGCGGACCAAAGATTTTAGGTGACGTTTGGCTTTTTTCTGCTCTGAGGGAAACCAGAGAGTAGAGGGGAAGGGAAGAACAGAGATGATAGTGCTTTTCGGGGCACCTAAACCAAATGCAAACCTCACTATAAACATATAAGCCAGCAGAGCAATCTGCACCCACATGAACATGATGTGCTTTGCTGAGCACTTAAAAAAAATTGTCAGCTGCAATATTGCAGCTGTTTTCAAACCTAGCAAGTATGTTAACTTGAAACACAAATTCCCACTCATCACATACATCAAGGCAGAAGAGAAGAAGAACTCTCTTTATCCTGTAGCTTTTGGGGGGCTATGCTAGACAGGAGCAAAGACAAGACGCGAGTTACGGTTTCTCCCAGCTCCGCAACGTAGGGACACTTGGGAGCACTGAGTTCAGACGTTCATCCAGTGCTGGAGAGATCAATTGCATCTCGTCAGAAATGGGCCTCTCTTTCCCCTTGCTCATAGCCCCGCTAAGGCATTTATTTTGCTAAGTTCTTCAACTCTCATATCACATACCACTCATTTTAATTTCTTTCTGCAGATATTTTTGTAATGGCTTGTACAAACGCTTCCTGGAAGAACGGCCTTTGCCATCCTTCACAAATGGGAAATTGCCTGGGATGCCACAATTTGATACCAGCAATAAACAGTGTCGGGAAGGAGAGGAGCCTGGAAGGCGCAAACACGCTCCAGCCAGGCAACACACTGGGACCTGCAGAGCACCAAGTCCTGATCTGGCACCTCCTGAAACCAGGGGCAAAATTATCATCAGCTTGAGCAGGGGCGAGACCTCAGCCATCCAAAATCCACTGACTCATTCATAATGCGGTCTGCTAATGACCATTAGGAAAAGGAGAGCAAGATGTTGAGTCAAATATAAAACCACAAATGGACTGTTACATCAGGAATCTCACGCAGCACTAGCTGCAAAGCAGAGACTTGGTTCCTCGCACACAGTGACAGGGGTACGTGAGTATTGTCACCATAATCACCAGCAGCTTTGTGGGAGTGACTCCCCTTGCTGTTCAAGGACCTGCTCTTCACGTTTAGCACCTGGCTATTATTAGCATTAACAAGGGTGTCATGTGCACTTCCTAAGAGGAAAGCAAGCTCCTCCGGGGACAGCATTATTTGTTATACCACCTGAAAAAATAGGAGTTTCCCAGGTGGGTATCTATTGTATCCAGTTTTAAAATTCCAGCTTTATCTCTGAAGAAAATGATGATACCTTTGCCACGTTTTGACACGGACCTGAACTCGGTATTCTAAACAGGACTATGCAGAATTGAATTACATTTCATCTCCTTCAGCAATCCATCTTTTCCATTTCTGTTCATTTGCTGTAGCTGCAGAAGTATTGAGTGCTGCAAGATATACTTAGTTTTCCAAACCATGCAAGTCATTATGAATGGCCTTGTGTCCAGGTAAAGGTTAAGGAGGTCCTTTGTTGTTCTAGTTTAACTTGTCCCTGACACTGCAGCCTAATCATTCCACATAATAACAGTCCTGATACACAGGCCTGAGTCAAAGTCACAAGTCAATAAATCCATTCCTTCCTCCCTTTCAGGCGAAGTGTTGAATAGCACTGAGTGTGCAGTGTCACAAAACCCTGCAGTCTATCACATCAAGGTCGTCTGGTATACAGCGCGAAAAACTTTCTTTCTTTAAGTGCCTCACGCGTTCAGGAGGAGATGATACGTCGTACGGACTAACGAGTACGCTTCTAATTGTTTGGAGGAGATTAAATAGGAGCCTGAAATAAGAATAGTTTTAGTTACACTTGCTTAATCTTCTGGCTGTTGTTGCTCTGAATTTGTCAGGCCTGGGGGAGGGAGCCGCGTGGCTGCTCGGAAAAGGCTGAGCCGCTTGCAAAGAGCACAGCAGCCCGGTGCTACCTTCTCCATCGAGACTCCTCATACGTGCAAAGACAAGTCATAGCTGAAGGATGGCGGATTTTATTTGCCGAGGTTCACTGTGCATTTGAAGTCTATTCTAATAGTCTAATTCCAGTACTGTGAGTTGTTTGCCCCTGAGAAAAGAGACACGGCACTTACATACTGAATCATCTCTTCACCTTCAGGTTAAAAAAAACCAAAACCAAAAACCAAAAAAACCACCCAAACCCTTAGGTGGTGGGTCTCTGGAAGAACACAAGACTGAGTTACAGTTTGTTTACTTGGTTAAGGGACTTATAGCTCTTCCAGGTTCATAAATTCTTGTGGTGGACTAGGAGAGTGAGTGTAAATTAACTTGAGTAATAGGACTGTGTGTACTTTCCAATTGTCTAATACATTTCCCAGAGAAAAACTAGTCAGGCTTTTCAACTGTCTTTTTTTCTTCTTATTCCTTAATTAGTGGGTGCACTTGGTGTATAACAAGCGTGGGCTCATTAGAAATACCTAGGCGAAGGTGTTGTGCATGTTTCTCCATGCCCCTCTGCCTTCTACCTCAGCTACGTTCAGCGACAGATTTCCCATTCCAGAGTCTTGGGCTTTTCTTTTCCAAATTGTGCGGTGCTTTTATGATATCGCCAAATGTCCACTAAGGATTTAGAAAGAAACTATTAAACCCATTTTCACATTTGTTGAACGGAAGGCTCTGAACCCTGGACTCCAGCAGAGAAAGGCTAATGCGCTAACTCACAGCTCCATCCCACTCCCCTTTCATCTATCGTTTCAACCTGTTTGCAGTGTCAGGGAAAACAGAGGATGCCATATCCCAGCCGATTCAGGGAAGCAAGAGGCTGCGAGAAGGCAGTCATAGATACTAGGATTTCCGAACATCATTGATCTTAAAAACTGACCGCTCCCGCAGCATTTCAGGGAGCTGAGAGCACACCGTGTGGGGAAGAGCCTGCTGTCCTCCTGGAGCTGAGCTCCTAGGCAGTTACGCTCTTCAGAAGAAGTCATACCAGGCTCCTCCACGAAATAATCAAGATGCCTGAAACCCGGCTAATTCCCAACCCCCTGGGGAGCGCCCATTTTTTGCCAGAAAATTTTACTTTCTCATGTCGCTTATTTCCCAACATGCCTATTGACTGCCTGGTGCCTAGCACAAAGGTCCAGAAACTTGGCACACGTTCACCCCTTTTGGCTATTTATCCAAGCAGCTTGTAGGTCAGCGGGAAGGTGCCATGAGCTCTCATCAGGACCCTCGCCATGAGATGGGATTTACAAGGTATGCTGCAAAACGTGCTCGCTCGGCCCTGGAATCCAGAAGCTGTCTGCACAAGTGAAAATTTCTGAGCAATTATAAGCAACGGAGAACAAAAAAGTGTCAAATTACCATCTACTAAATGAGTCACCACCCCACGCCTTTTTTTGAAGTCTCCAGACTTTGAACTAAGTTGTAATTGTCCTCATCTTGTGTGTAACCTGCAGTCTGCAGCTCTGCAGGCAGAGCAGAGCGCGAGAGTTTATAGCTGCGCTTATTACAATCGGCCGTAATTATCCCAATGAAAGCAAAGCAAATCCTTTCCAACAAACACGAGAGCTGAGCTCTCACATTATTGAATTATTATGGATCTTGTATATTATACCTGAGAGAACGTGAGTATAACACACTCCACTGTCTCTCCTCTCAGCGGAGGAGGTACAATAGAGCAACAAAAAATTGGAGACATTACGGAGTTACCATCCTGCCTCAGAAAGGAAACAGTATAAATGAAGCCCGTGTTGTGCCTGCAAGGCCGTTTGTCATGCTCCTGTAGCTGGTGCGGGATACACTCGTTATATATTGCGTTCTGGTGGATGTGACACTTTTTGCAGTGGCAAAACTCTCAGGATTCAACCCTCACTTTTTGATTTACACAAGACTATTGCCGTTTTTACGGATTTCTCTGACATGGTTGGATGACTCTGCTGGCTGCATGCTTTATAACAGGAAGAACATTTGAAATGCATTTCCTTAAGAGCTTTGGAGCCTTCTCCTGCATGCAGATTGCAAACGAGGTACGGCAGGTAGCCGGCGAGTGTTGTCGGAGGGAAATGGAGTGGCAAACTAAACAAGGTGTCCGCGTGCCCCCCGCTCCTGCTGCCCCAGCACGAAGACTCGTCTGTGCGCACGTTTACCCAGGAGGCTTGTTGCTGGCTTTTGGGAAGGTAGCATACTGAAGATCAAAAAGTACATATTAAGACCACCGATTTTAATGGCTCTGGGGAGAACATCTGGAGAGAGAGGTTTTATGACTCTGCTGGCTCGTGTCCTTTTGAAATGTTTTCAGTGCAAAATGATGTACTTCTCTCACATTTTACTTCCACTGAGACAAGCTGCTCGGTGGCATACTGGGATGCCACGCCACAAATATACTCCTTCTGCTGTCACCCAAATATCACTTCCCAAAAGTGCCTACAACTGACTTCAGAAAATTCATAGAGTTAACTTCCAGAACAAGAAAGTTTCCTGCTGCTGCTTCCTTCCTACCTTTGCTACCACACCACGCTTCCCCACCACTATTAGTGCTTCCACGTCCTGATCAGCCTCCAGCTTGAGCAACCCCATTCTGCCTCTGTCATTTACTGGGGTTGTCTGGAGACAACCTCCTTCTTTCTAGCTCTTCTGTCTTTGCCCTGGAACCCGTGGGGGTGAAGGGTGCCACAAAGATCAAACTACTCTGAAAAGGATTTTCGCTTACGGGAGTCTGGGTGATATAAAGAGAAATTCCCATGGACGGACCGTCATCATCCTGCCGTGACTTGACCACAGCCAGACAACAGTAACGGGGAGATGGTGGTTACTCCTGGAGGTGCCTGTTACCTGTGTCAAATACTCGGATACTGCTCTAGTACCTTCTGAATTAGTCACACGCTGCCCTTCCAGCAGAGTGCTTGTGGTTGCACTGCTCAGTCACAGAATTAAAGCTCACATACACCAAATTTACAGCTTCTCAGTTAAGCTATTAACATGCAAAAGCGTCTCCCAGCTTCCCACCAAATGGCAGCGCGCAAACCAGCAGCAGCACCAGAGCAGGGGTAGCACCACCCGCACAGGAGGACACCTAGATTTTAGGAGGCCACGCGGTGCCCCTGCAGTGACAGAGGGGGCACTGGCACTTAGCTTTTTTTTTTTTCCTCCCAGAGTGGTTGTGCAACTTTGAAGCAAATCCCCCGCTTCTCCTCACCGACGGCGTAAGGCAGTTTTGGTGTGCATCACCTAGCGTGCGTTAACCAGTTTCCTCTCAGAAAAACAGAATCAGAAGTTCTGCTCCAGGTACGGACCAAACTGTTGTAACTGCTACTGCTTGGTGGGAACATTTTAATGACTAAATCTAGTCTGGAGTCACTCCTGCCCATCGCATGCAAATAGCTGCAGCAGAGCAACCTGCTGCAATCCAACTTGCACCCAGCTATTTCTGAAAATCGTCCCTAGAGATTTTCTTTAATAATTTCTCTCCACCAAGCAGATAAGGGAGACCAGGGTGTCGAGGCTGCTAACCCAGGTAGCCTGGTTACATCCCTGAAACTGAGGGAGATCTTAGCCCCGCTGAAATCAAAAGGAACATCCCATTGACTGCAACGGGAGCAGGCTGCAGGCAGTCTGTGGAGCAAGCGGTGACTCCGCTGGCCCAAAAAGGGTCTCCAGAGCCGGCTCTTCTACGTGGCAGCACAGAATAGTAACCTCAGGGTCATCAGGGCAACTCTGAGTTTACCTTTTAAAAAAAGTCTCGGTACTTCCTTCAGCAGAATATTTAATCATGAGTGTAAGTTTGTCAAATGCCATCTCTGACCTCCAAAGCTTTTATTGATTACCTGCAAGTCCATTGTGTTGCATTACACTCACTCAGGCTACAAGGCAGTGAAGTCAAGAATAAGCTAAAAAGTCCGATTTTAAAAAGAGATAAGAAATACTCCAATTCCCGCGTTAACAAATGGTGCTACAATTAGCTTTGCAACAGAGGCACAAGAAATATTGAATTATACTGTACCACAGTGCAAGAAAATTTCACCAAAAGAGTCTTTGAAATTCTGAAACTCCACACAAAACTGAAGGAGACAACAGCCTTTTCCAAACGAATAAATGTCTGTGGAGACTAGTGGGTATTACTGCAATTGCATGTCAACTAATGTTTCCCATAGTAAAAAATAATAGCAGTGAGGCTTAGACAACAGGATTCTGCTACCAGAACCTAAATCGCGCTCAGAACCTGAGCTGTAACCCACCAAAGAGAGGGGGAAATGGGAATGCAACATGGAAATCCTTTCATGAATTCTTCCACCGAAAGAGAGGGGGTTATTTAATCCTTATCCCAAACGCAGCTCCTTTGTGCACGGATCCCCGGCTGCCATAGGGAGCCCCGGGAGTACAATGACACACTGAAAACAAACACAAAACTCACTGTCCAGTTGCAAGAGGTAGCAAAATATTGTGGGGTTTTTTTAATTGCATGTGGATGAATTCATTTTGCCTGGTTTTCCCCCTCTGGTTCCCAAGGATGTCCAGGAGATGGAGTCACCTGGAAAAACTCCTCACGCTGACCAGCGGACGAGGTTTTTCCTTCCTCCGCAGCTGGTCACACCGCAATGTGTTTGCCTATTCTGGTGAAAACAAGACAGCAATACAGAGAGGTGGGAAAAATCAACTGGGGCTTGAAACAGCAGAAAACAGCATTTTGTAGCGGGGGAGGGAGCAGAGGCTAGAGCTGAGAAGCCGGCAGGCACTACCCGGGAGGATAATAAAGGTGAGCATGGGAAGGCTCAACTCCCTTTTCCCTCCCCTCCCTTTGAACGGAGAGCCTAACTTTATTTATTTTGTCTGAAAGCTGTGCTGACAGGCGTCAAACAAGAGAAGACTAAACACTCATTCTCTAAGAGGTGTCTCTTCAGCTGGAGTTACAAGAAGTTGTTGAGACTTTTTATCTAAATTCTAGTGAAAAGACGCATAGTACCACCTCTTCTTTGGCCGGCTGCGAGCGCTGCCTCCCCGTGGGACACAGCAACACCAGTAACACCACGGTGCCGGCCCAGAAAAAGCCTCACAAATCTGGGTTGCGATTCTTTGAATGGGAGAACCGACAAAAGAAAAGCTGGTGGGAGCACAAGTCCAGCTTGTATTTTCTTACTTGTTGTAGCCCGGCAGCAGCAAGCAGACAGCAGAGGCGTGTAGGTGAGCATGGGAGAAGGGCTGAGCTAAATGCCCCTGCAACAGCGGGGCTGTTGCAGAAGTGCCCGGCTGAGACCAGGGCTCCACTCTCCTGGTGGTCAGCCAGCCACAGGAATAAGGAGAGAAAGCAAGGAGAGCTCTGCTGTACGAGGGAAGGAGCTGTGTCACAGGCTGCGATAAATGAATCTCTCAAGGTCACAGCACGAGCCCGTGCCAAAAGCAGAAGAGAAGCCGCAGTCCTGGTGCACGGCCTTGGCCACGGCAGAGCCCCAAGGGCGGCTGCACCCCAGCTCCCAACCAACTGGGGATCCTGTCCTCTGCCCCCGCTGCCCCTGGCGTCTTCCCCGCCACACACACCGCATGCGGAACTTTTCAAACCTGACATTCTGATTTAGCAAAAGCCTGGACATTTTTTTTCCCCCTTTTATTAAAAAAAAAAAAAAAAAAGAAAGAAAGAAAGAAAAAAAAAGAAATTAGGTTCTTGTTAAAGGGAATGGAAGTGATACAGCTGTGGCTGTGATTAACGTAGTTCAGGGTTGAACTGAATATTGCTTCTTCCCTGCAGTATTTTTAATTACACTCCTGATTTTATATTTGGAGACCGTCATAGACCTGTTCTGGTAAATTGTCAAGCAACCACAAGTCAAATATGTGTTAAATATGAGAATATACTGCCATTTTTATCTGATTTGTGGTTCATTCACACTATGTTATCTACTTTTAATTAAATACCATAAAATACACATGGTCAGCAGTTTGACTTTTCATTTCCTTACAATGTCAGTAATTCAGCTTGATTGTTGCCACCTACCATAGAATTGCATTTTAAAGATGTTACCCCTGCACGGTGCAGATTCAATATCGGAACAATTTAAACTAGTTGCTAAAAATAACTACCACCTACTTAGTAGCAGCTCTGCCTTTACCAGTCACATGCAGATTCACAACTCTCTGCCTGCCCGACGAGGACGGGCAGCCTTGGGAGGCATTGCAGCAGCCTTGATTTTGGGGGGGAGGGGGGGTGCCGGTTTTTGTTTTCGTATGAAATGCTTGTGTCATCTCCGTGTTGATTGATAGCCTACCTTGTTCATTAAAGATATGGCTCGGATTTTGCTACATTACCCCAGGCATTGGAAATAAGAACCTTCCTACTGGAGGCATGTTATGCATGGACTTAAAGTTCACCACTTCATTAATAACACTCCTCAGCTGGACATTTTACATGCCGCTCTGATATATGACTGTTTAGGTGCATTTTTTTATTTTCCCTCCAACTACTCCTTTAAAGGGGACTGAGTCTTTTTCAGCATTATTTTGTTCTTTTACTTCTAGGTTATACTGCTACAGTCCTGAAATTGCCAGATCTCATTATCCTGGCTGGATTTCTTTGAGAGTAACTGGACAATTTGCTTTGACCACTGAAAACAATCCATTAAAACTAGTAAGAGCCGCAACGGCTGAACGATCTGTAAGAATGACAGAGTGAACCTAACAGCAGCGGCATGGGATCAGACCAAAGGCAAATCCAGTGCCTTGCCTCCGACCATCACAAACAGCAGATACCCAGGGAAGAGGAGAACAGAACCAGCCCATACAATAATACTTCCCTGAACCCCCTCCCAGCCTCTGGCAATTTGCAGCGCTCAGATTTTCCGAGCCAGAGATAGTGTCTTTGCATGTAACAGCCCTTGATAAATATCTTCTCCCATAAATCTGAGCAGCCGCTTTAAACATCTGAAAATTTTCAGCATCCGCAGCATCCTGCAGAAAGGAGTTCCTTGCGTATGCCACGCGTGCCATGAAGCAGCAGCACTTTGCGTTTGCTCTGAAGCCTTACTCAATAGCTTTATTTGATGTTCTTTTAGTTTGTGTTAGAAGAAACAATGAACCGTCATTCCCTGTTCTTCGTCTCAATGCTAATAGTTATCATTTTACAACCGCCTGTCATATCCCCTCATCTCTTCCAGGCTAAAGAATTCTAGACTATTTTATGATTCTTCATACAAAGCCATTCTCTGACTCTAATCACTCATTTTCCATGCCTTTTCCACTCCTGCTGTGTCTGAAGGGTTGGAACTGAACCAAGTATTCAAGATGTGGGCAAAGCATGGATGTTTAAAGCGCTGAAGAGTGAGTGTCTCCTCTTTTGTTTTGTATTGCTTTACTAATAGCGCCTAACAGTAAGTCTGCTTTTTTTCCTAACAAATACTAAGCACTAAGCTTCGTATTCCAAGTGATGTATTCTAGGTGATGCTTTCAAAGCACAGTGCTATAACCGCATCGTTTTTCCCAAGGGACAGTATTCAATTCCATGTTCATCATCATCAATGCAGTGCCAGGACTTTCACCCCACCTCTCTTCCTCTCTTACATCCACACTGAATTTCATCTCCCACCCTATTGCTCAGGGGCGCGGTACGAAACGGCACTTCCTCCGTCCTTTGCTGTCAGCCCTCGTCTTTATTATCTTGAATAAGTTGGCATCACCTCCAAACTTCTTGTTTCATTGCTCACCCTGGATTTTTAGAACATTTATGAAAATACTAAAGAATATGGGCTGTAACACAGACGTCTGCAAGGCTCTGCTGTGGAAATGACCTCTCTATTCCTCTCTGTTGTTTCCCATCTCTTAAACAATTATTTACCCATGCGAGAAACTTATGGAGGTTATTTCCTGTAAGACCCTTGGGTGAAGCACTTTTTCAAATGCCTTTGTGAATTCCCTGGGGACCCTATCACCCAGATCTCTTTGTTCATTTGCCTGGGGACTCCTTCAAAGGGCTCCTAAAGATTTGTGAGCCTTGTCCTCCCTTTTCTTTCTTGAACACACAACTTCAGCATTTTGAAGGATGCCTTCTTGCTTCTAATAATCTGTTTCACCCTATGATTTGTCATGTCAGCTCCCCTTTGGTCTTTCTAAAATCATTTGAAGAAAAACAGGTGATGAACGTTCCCTCAGAAGTGCTTAAGGGATAGCACTAAGATATTTGCAAGCTATCAGCAACTAAGTTACAGAAAATACATTGTGGGGGGAGAATTTTATGCTCCACCAGTGAAAGATCTAATCAGTAGACTAATTCCCAGGTGTCAGAAGCCCTATACCATCTCCCTTGGCCAGCACTATAAAGCACGTGGCTAAGGTTCCCACACACAGGCAGGCTTTGGCTTCTGGAATATTTTAACTTGATGGATTGCTTCTGGCATAATTTAGAGAAGCCTTAATCTGAAGCAGCAGCTATGAGTAGACTAAGAAGAAAAGCCTCAAGCCACGTATGCTGTGGTGGCTGACTGCTGAACACAGGTTGGGCAGGTCACGTCCAAGACATATGGTCCTTCGTGTGTCTTCTCCCCAGCACCAGGACCTCTCTCTACAGTCAGCAATGGTAGGTATCAGGAGGACTTCTGCACTTTTGGATGCCAGGAGTCAAGAGACAGACACCCAACAGCTAGAACTCACATCAGAGAAACATAAACCATGTGCAACACCTGAACAAATGGGATCCTCAAGAAGAGAGACTGAGGGAGGTGGGAAAACAGTCTTCAAGTGTACAGAAGGCTCCTTCCAAGAGGAAGGGAACTGCTTTGTTCTCTCTGTCCATAGTGGACATAATAGACAGGAAGAAAAAATCAGTTGGGTGCTAGGAAATTCTTTTAAGAGTAAAAAAAGTGACTGGAGATCTTTAAGAGTAGATTAGAGAAGCATCTGTCAGAAATTCAATAGATACCACAGGTCTCGTTTGGATCAGTTGATCTCTTGATATCCCTTCCAGTCCTGTTTTCCATGATTTGTAATCCAAATTCAATTGACTTATATAGCCTTTGAATCGAACCCTTAGGAAACAATTATTTTCAGCACACACAAATAAAACCAAATGAAAAAAAAAACAAAACTATTCTTAATTCAGTATATTTCGCTGAAGATATAAAATAAGAGTTTCCAGTGGCAGAATAGCAAGCTAAAGAGTTAGAATTGATTAAAGAAGTTTAAAGCAAGTTCATAATCCATGAAGGAGCACCTTTCATAATCCAAACAGCCACAGGATCTCAACAGGAGGCTTGTTCAGCTTTAAGAAGAGGGTAGGTGTGGAAAAAAAATCTCAAATACATAAAAGAAGGAAAACATAATTTTGTTTTGATTGTAGATTATCATGGAATATGTACAAAACCCAGAGATGGAATATCTAAGCAAAACTGAACGTTTCCACTTTCTCCACATAGCTGGTTAAAATGCTCTTCTCTCACTTGAGTAAAGCAGGAGCCCTTGTTCCACAAAGAGAAAACAAATGGGCAAAGAAAAAAATGTCACATTAGCTAACTCCTCTTTAGCTTCATAAGCCTGGAAGGCCTCATCCGTAGTACCTTGAGGTGACATTTTCAAAGTCCTCCTTTATGATTATGAATCATTTTATCTAAGGGGAAAAAAATTAAGATTCCTCCAAAAAAAAGGCAATCCTAAAAGATTGTGACAACTCAGCCTAGCTTGTCTGGTATGTAATTCTACCCAGCATCTTTTACCTAAATAATTGAAACCAGATCTCTCTCTAAATAAGAACTCACCACTGAAGAACAGTGAGTAATATCTAAAAAGGATGAGAGAGGTTCATTGTATTTGGTGGCTACCACAACAGATGTCGGTGTGAGGTAATATTAGAGGATAAGATGCAGCAGTTTCGGCATTGGTGTTGAGCATCTCAGCGTTGCGTGACGTTGGCATCATGGGGCAAGAAGAGGCAGGTTTATGCCCCGCAGCGTGCCACAGCCAGACGAGAGCCAGCGGGCGTTCTGCAGGTTTGTGTACCCCAGGTACCTACAAATGCAGTGGAGGCAACTGCTTGCATTGCCTTCCCCCTTTTACAGCTCACATCTCATCTCAACTGGGGTAAAAAAATCTAGATTAATGTAAAGCACTGAAGATGTCACCGCAGCCTGTTCCTTTCCCGGTCTTATCATTGCATTTTTAAAGGTGTTTCCAAAGAAAAGGCATGTAAATTGTTGCGTGAGCAGAACCAGGTGAAGGTGGGCATTCCCTTTGCTGGAAGGAGGACCTCTCTGAACAATACCTATTTTGGCCATTTTAGACATAATGAGGTGCTTCCTCAGACTCCAGAGTGCTCACATTTTCCCAACAGTGGAGGAGCCAGCTGGGGTAGGGTCTACGATTCTTTCCCTTTCTCAGACTTTGGCAGGACAGTAAAGGCATTGGAATATTTAAGGCTGAAGATTAAGGGAAGATGAACAAAGGGAAGACAATGGGGATGTGCTAGTGGAGAACAGGAATGTCAGTAAGGAAAGCATCTGGGTAATACCTGTGCCAATGCAGAGGTCTTCGAAATATGGCAGAAGTCTAAAAGCGAGGATGCTTTAGCTA
Source organism: Chroicocephalus ridibundus (assembly GCF_963924245.1). Taxonomy (NCBI): domain Eukaryota; kingdom Metazoa; phylum Chordata; class Aves; order Charadriiformes; family Laridae; genus Chroicocephalus; species Chroicocephalus ridibundus. Next base: position 2,045,873 of record NC_086286.1, read on the forward strand.
TATTTTTCAATCTTCGGTGATTTTGAAAAAAATTTCTGACCCTCAACCTTTTTGTTTCTATACTGGGGATAACAAATTTTTACTTACACAGTAAATGCTATGAAGCTTGATTAATCAATGTGAGCAAAATACTTTCCTGAGAGATGCTATGGAAGGTCAAATTAATGTTAGGTCATGGCAAATCTGTATTTGAAAAAGGACTTTCAATATAGGTATTCATATTTACTGAAAACACCACTAATTAGGTTTGTCATGAGCTGAAAAGAAAATATGTTTGTCAAAGGATTACAAAGAAGATCATGAGGTAATCCCAAGATGCTAACAGTGAGTTTGACATTCAGGACCAAACCTAGCCCAGGCACAACTGGTGTAACGACACCCAAATTAACAGTGGTTGCAGCAATACTGAATTTAGCCCCAAGACCAGAAAAGTCAAGCTGGATTTGAAAAAAGAAGGGGTTCCTGGTAATGGGGACACTTCCTCTCTGGGCTGTATCACCCAAGATATAACTGACATTAAAAAAACAGTAATGAGTCTGCTGTAGACAGAGTGCAAAAGACGGAGGGCTTTCCTGCTAATTCAAGGCTTCCCGGGATTATTTTAATCTTCAGAATTTGTTTAATGCCAGATCATCCCTCCATAGGAGTTATAGTTCCAGGTGTCCTTCCCTAGAGTCTGATAGCTCTTTCTGACTAATAAATGTCAATGTTGAAGGCCTGCTCCAAAGAGGACTGGAGTAACAGGAGCTCCTGCAACACGTCTTTACAGACAGGTTTACTGTCGTCTCCTTTCTCAAAACCATTGCTCAGCTACGGGTTTAAAGCAAGCGTAACAGTGGGGGTATGGTAGGGAGAAGCACGAACTGTTGCTTTAAAGATGAGATGAGACAGAAAAATATTGTGTGGCTACTGCCCAAAAATATTAAGATAATGATTAAACTAAAAAATGCAAATACACAAGATGTTTTATGCTGCTAGGCAAGACCAGATCTGATATTAAAATGTCTCATGAACATTATAATATGTTCAGAGCAGGGGGGTAGAAGACACAGAGGAAAACAGCAGAGAAGCCATATGGTCATAGCCGGTGGTCAATGAAAAAAAAGAAAAACCCAGAAAGTACAGAAAGAGAAAAACAAATTTGGAGGGAGAAACTTGTGTTATCACACCTCTCTTGTGTGCATGCACAGGAAGTTCTGGGCTGATGCCCCACCATGTTGAAGCCAAATCTGAGGACTCTCCAAGGTGTGTTCCTTAAGTAGGGTGCATTGGAAAGATTTTTTTCCTAAGTGGAGAAAGAATTACAATGCGAAAAGTAAGCTGCGACAGTGTTGTGACACTGATTCACATGTGCTGCTGGAGCTGGCGTTTTCCATGGCAATCTGAACATATCTGATCTGAACCACCAGGAAGATACACTCCCACCCTCAACACGTTGAACCTCCTCAGAAGCCACCACCACGAGATTTGGGCTAAATGGGAAATGGCTTGTTCAACAAATAACCTTGCAAAATGCGAGAAAACAGAATGATGCCCGTTCGCTCATCTTTCAGGTCTAAAACCTACCTCCTGACGCCTTCATTTTCTACAGTAACAATCTCTATCCCCACTTTGTATGAGGAAATAAGATGGGGGGAAACCAATTTTATGTCAGAGCAAATTAAGATGTTATAATTGACTGCAGAGAGGGTAGCAGCCACTTCCATCCTCAGCTGCAGATACGTTAAAGAATCACATACTCTGTCGCTGGTCTGTCATATGGGGACCACTAGGGGTACTGGGAACAGTCTCTTCTTGTGCTTGCCCCAAAAGCAAGCCAGGAAATTATATGTCACAAATATGGCTGCACGTCATCCTCACCACGGGCCAGTGGGTACCCGAGCAGCACACCGCATGTGTATGCATGACTGAAGATGGATAGCATGACATTTATTAACCATGCACATAATTAAAATCCTTTAAAAATGTCCTCAGAACAAAAAAAACATACCTTGAATTCCACAGGACAGCCCAGGCTGCCATCCTCAATAAGCTTCGTTGCAGAGAGTTACACAGCTAAATCACTGGTATGGAAGCGGCACTCCAGGGACTGCCCTCGTACCAGCCCATCTGCCTGATCAGCAACGAAGCAACACACACCGGAGCTCCACGAGCACATTGAGACAGCACAAGCATGCATGCAACGATATGGTGAACATGACCAGGGAACGGATCCAGGCTAAACCCACCCTGCTGACGCTGGCTAACCCCGCGCCCGGCCCAGGGCACGCTGCAGCAGCAAGCGCCCTGAGCGGCGCAGAAGCAGCTGCTGCTGCATCAGTGCTAACACCAAAGCTTTGCTCGAGAGAGGACTTGCCACCACCGCCCACATGCGAATGACGTGAGAAGAGATTCAGAAGTTCTGTTTTGTGACCATAAGGGCCAAGAACAGTCTGGGACTGGTCTTGCGAGGTACATTTTTTCATAACATAACCACATCCTCCACTGAATTCCCCGGGATACGGGGATACACTGAACCCTCAGGGGATACAGTTTTGAGCTCTAACCTGACTTTCCCCCACCGGTCCTTCTTTTCCCTGTTGTGCCCTTCCGGTTTATCTGAATTACCACCTCTGTAAAACTTCCCCTATAATTGCTCCAGGAGAGAGACACTGCTACTGGCCTGTCCACAGAGGACTTTGTACTCCAGCCAGACTCCGGTGGTGTATTAATAGAATAACTGAAACTGGGTTAGGGCAACGAGTGATTCCCAACAAGACGGCTTTGTATGACTCGCAACAACAACTCCTCCTGCACAGTGCTACTAATCTAAAATTAGAGGAGAGAGAAATGGCCTAAGGAATAACCTACCTTCCATATTACAGACAGACATCCCACTTGTAGCCATATAAGTACATCAGATATTCAAAGCTGCCTTCTCCTGGGACAGTTATCTATAATGCTGTCTGAGAAAGAAGAATTTGTAAAAGAGGTATAAATGTATACATCAATCAATACCTCCTCACAGTTCATCAGCTCTCCCGGATATCTTAAATTCAGAGACAATAATATTTCTGCAACAAACTGGCATCACAGGCAAAGAGCTGGCAGGCACAGAGGTAACCAAAGTAATGTATGAATTTGTAAGATGTTTTGAATTTTGAAAGTTCCCCTCTCCCCCAAGTGAAACGGATCTGAAACAGCATCAGACTTGTACCTCATGCTTGATAAAAACCATCAGTGACCGAGATTTCACGAGACTTTGCAAAGAGGAGAAGCGGGCAAGCAGAGTGCAGGAAGTGGCTTCCTAAGCATTGCTGAAAAGCAGACAGAGTTTGGGGTAGGAAGGAGAAATTGGATAGACAAGGATCCAGTGAAAAGCAGGCCAGAGGGTGGAGGAGGCAGGGGGACACCCAGACACTCTTCTAACAGCAGTCATTTGGATAATTCAGTGGTCATCCAGTCTACACTCAGCCCACAAGGCCCACGGACAAACATCTGGCAACATCCTTAGCCTTACGGAGGTTTCCCAAAGCCCCAAAGACACCGGCAGTGCCCTGCCTTGCTGCAAGCCTTTAAGAGTGCTATGAAGCCTGCTCCTCACCAGCGGGGACATGGCCTGGTCCCCATGCGCCCCTCCGTGTCCTTCCTCCTCCTGCCTGCAGGTGGTCACTCAGAGGCACAGAGGGAAGGAAGGGGATCTTTTCTCCCTGACAGGAAGGAGCGAGGCCATGGAAACTGGGAGGCAGCGAGGAGTCACCCCAGGTATGGGGAAAGGCAGACAAGTCACGTAGCTTCTGTGGGCTCAACGCATGAGACAGGACAAGTTTCATCAGCCCTGTGAACGGGTTCCCTCTCCCTGAACACTCCTCTCCTTCCCAGCAGAGCCGCGCCACCAGCTTATCATCACAACCCGCCACGTTGAATCTGTAAGGGCGGGCATATGCCGTCACTTAACCTCGGCTGGCCTGAAGCACCACTACCAGCTTCCCAAAGCAAGACCTTCCCACTGCCAGCCACTACACATCCCAGAGCATGCGCTAAGTTAGCATCATCCGAATTTATTCCACTGGAACTCCCTCACCCCCGGCACCCGCACGTACGCCGGCCAACTCCATTACTTGTGAGGAGCGAAGCTTTTGGCTGTCATGTATCTTTCAAAGCGAGTTAGCAAGGCTGCGCGTTTGCAATTCCCAGCTTGGCTCGCGTTTCCCCTCCAGCATCCGCACACCTCCGAGCCCTGCGCTGCAGCACTGCCACCAGCTCCAACAAATCTGGAGACGCTGCTGCTGTGTGGATCTGTTTATATCCGTAAAAATTAGTGTTGCAGCTCCACCTAACTTAAGCAGTTTTGCTTAGGAAATTACAGCATGGCATTCGACCGGCTGTTTAGAGCATGGAGGAGAAAGTGGGTATTGGCAGCGTGTTTTTAATTAAGCAGGTAAAGCCTAGATTAAAGTACATCAACTGCATAGTGTTTCTTTAATTCGGTATTGTCGCTCTCCTCAGCCAGGGCATAAGGGGTTGGCCTTAAAATTCTTGTAACTAAAAAGCCAGTCTCATGACCAACTACATAATTGATTAAACACAACTGTGGACTCCCATTATCGGGAAGTGCAATTTTCCCGGTGTCGCTTCGAGTCTGAAATACCTCAAGGGTAATTACAGACCGAGATGCAACACAGAAGGCTTTGAAGTGGGGAAAGAAAAGATTAGGGTGGCTGAGGACGATCTGTGCCTGTTCATTTGTCCTTCACGGCACAGACGACGTTAAGCCGCTGCGAAGCTGTGCCCCACCGGCCGCCGAAGGTCCTGCCCACCCCGGGGGTCAGGCCGAGAGCATCACCAAGAAGCCGCCTCTTACCTCCCCGGCCCTAATGAAAGTTTCATGCAGCTGTGCTCCTCTTTTTGCCTGGGATTTGGCATGCCTCGCTGCCCGCCGCCGGGCTGACCGCTCGCCGCGGAGAGAAGTGCACTTTCTCTGACCAGCTAAATTATTTACCCCGGGAACCATTATACAACACGACACGCCAGGCTTTAAAAAAGACCCTCTTTGGCATCTGAGGAAAGAGGCACTAAAACTAATTCAGAAAATGAAGAGATCCAGTCTTTATTTCTAATTAATAACAGGTTAGAAGTAAAAACCGCTATTAGTGACAGAACATAACAAGGAAACCAAACCGGCATTGTTAAGAGAGCTATTTAAAGAAATGTTAATGAATTGAATTTGAAGTTCTTCTTAGTCAAGCAGGAAACAACTAATGGTTTAAAGAGGAAAAGTGAAGCATTATTAAATGCTGCATATTTATTATGTCAGTGACCAGTTTGCCAGAGGCTTTGAGGTGAGAAGGGAAGTTCAAATCCTTTCCACTGCATTTACAGCTACAGAAAGGTAAATTCATAGGCTTTCTCACACACCACACAAAGGCTCAGTAATTTGTTTGGATTAATAGCATATTGTAGAAGCATAACACTCACACTTTAAAACTAACAAATTCAGCGAGAGCACAGAATTATCATTTAACCATTACTGTCTTCATAAAAACAAGTGCTCTTAATGCTTTGCAGTACATCTTTAAAGTGCTTTAAAAGCCAACAGCTAATTTATCCTGCCACAACCTACCTTGCGGTAGGCAGGAATCGTTATCTCCCCTTTGCAGTTCAACGACCAACGGGGAGTTAAGTGACTTGCCCAGGGCCACCGAGAAAGTCGGTTTCAGAGCCAGGTCCAAAACGCATGAGCTCTTGGGGTGTGCTATGGCTCCAAGCAAACTTTGGGTAACTCATTCACAGTATGGCACTAATTAAGGACTCTTTGAGGGTTTTTTTTGTCTTTCAGAACTAGTTGTTTCAGGTTTCAACAGACAGGTAACTTTCTCCTCTGAACCACAGTGGAATTGGAGCTTTTAGGATGGTCCTGCGCTTCCCTCCCGGCTCCGTAACACATGACAATATAACAGCTGTAAGAACTAGCCACGGGACCCACTCAGGCATTTACAGTAGGACCCATCACTAAACTTTGAGAACTTTCCACGCTTTTGAGTAATGTGTGTGCCCTGCGCAGGGCAAACCGCACCACAAAAACTAGAGAGGAGGTCAAACGTTCCCATATGGCCAGGAATGGGAATCGAAGAGTGAGAAATGCCCAGTACGCATCCACTTGAGCCTTCAGCAATGCTTGCCACTGCTTGGCCCTGGAAGCAGTGGTGGCTTGGAGCCACCTTTGTGTTTTGTGATCCCTAGAGAACATTTTTTTGTGCAGGACAGCTCAAGGTTGCAAGGATTACTAAACACGACGCCTCCAAGAAGCCATTTCTGAGGCTGAGCATCATCACATGAACTCCCAGAGGATAACAGCTTGATTTTGGATGTTATCACTCTGGGATTCCCCAGCTCTGCAGGTACGCTCCTGTAATCAGCTGTGCTGGCTTATTTTGTGCCCGTGGAGTGCTTGGCAAACCAACCCCACGCAATGAGGATCTAGACTACACTGCAAAGCTTAAAAAGGAATTGTTCAACTACACTGGTACACGGCAGTGTGGACCAGCAGCTTCCCTCTGGCACCACCAAACAAAAGCCCCCCCTTAAAGCACATAATGTTTAGCTGCCACGGATATGACAATAACCACCCAAACGTTAGATAATGAAGCTCTGGCTGGGGGAAGTCTGCAAACAGGATGGCAGATCAAGTCCTGGCACTGTGAAACAGCCTTGAAAAGAGCTACATGGCAATTCCTGCTCTCTCATCCCAGTTCTGAGTGGGATAAAAGCTGGGCAGAGGATCTGCTCCAGACAGGATCCTTCCCACAGAGGTAGTCCTGCAGAGAAACATGCCAGCAGATCTGATTTATAGCTGGACTGCAAAGGTGCTTTGATTTATACCACGTGCTCAGCAAGTCCCTGTACCATCCTCCATCGCCTCCTCTCAGATGCCCCAAACGCAGTTCAGAGTCCAAGAGGAAAGCCCTAGGAAACACAACTGCCCTGCCTTTCTCAGGTGTCTCACCTCTGACGCTCACAGACATACAAAAAGACGGACGACGATTCCTGCCTACTTCTCCAACATAGGCAACAGTTCAGACAGTGCCAGGTCCTAGAGGCTGGGGAGGAACTTTGCTCTACCCTTTGCAACAGCAGAAGGCACATAGCTGAGCTGCCTCCTCGGCGCAAGCACTGGACCTTCGTGGGTTTAAGACTGAAAGGCTCAAACTCTGCAGCCAGCTCAGATATCTTTATCCAGACGAGACTTAATTTGTTACTCGGTGCTATCTCAGTGCCACGGGTACATCCCGGTAGACCAGATGCGCCAACTAGAGCTCCCACCGCACCTCGCGCCCACCAGGTTTTCACATTTCTGCGCAGAGGTAAAAGCAGTTGGGATCAGCGACAGGAATTTCACATCATGCAGAGGAGGATACAGACAGCGGAGATAGAAAAATGGACATTATTTTTCCTCCAAAGCAGACAGGCTGGTATTGGGCTGTGTAGCTAATAGCACCCAAGAAAAAGAAAAAGTAGATAAATTGTGGACTGGATATCCATGAAAAGTGGATCATTAAAAAATATTCACTGTTCTTGCAATGGCACATTTTAATGACACCACCTTCCTCGTCTGCACTCGACTCTTCAGTAAGACTATTTTACTCATGGCATTTTTTCAAACATTAAAAAAGTCTAATTCAGTACATTACAGCTTCCGTTAACGTGATTCTAGAGGTCAAACCCAACTTACAAGTAAACATTTGCTGGATCTTATTTATTTCCACCAGATTTTGTATTAAATAAATGTTCGCATATCCGCGACTGTTTAACATTCCAAAACCAAAATTATCTCCACACTTAGACCTATGAAACCATTATACCTGTAGTTCCACTGAAAAAAGCATATTTAAACCTCTGCAACCACACATAATTTTCCTTGCAGGCAAGGAACAATCAGCTAGAATTAAGCAAATATACTATACCCATAGCAACCCAATTTTTGGATTTCAGCTAATTCCAGTGATTGTTTAATCATTTGTGTTTCCCAAATATCTTTAAACTAAGGATTTGGATAGCTCTTCCTGAATATACCTAGCTCAGTTCTGTACAAAGAAAGTAATCTTCACAAAAAAGGACGCAAACGCTTTAGCTTAATAGCAGCCATACGCGATCATTTGAAATTCTGTCTAATTAAAGTGTTAACTTTCTATAGAGACACTGATGTTTGCTCAGAAGAGAGGTAAAGCCGTGATGTTTGCAGATATCATTTCAGTTGTATTGCTTCCAGGGAGTATTTTATTTGTACAAACCTAGAATCCTTCTCTACTCCGTGTAAAAAATAGATTAGTCCCTTGATAGCCTTGAAAGTCATATCACTCACAAGAAAATTAATAATGCATTACAAAGTATATAAATTTTAAAAATTAGAGGAAGTAGGTTGTAATGGTCCGAAGACCACTGTCCATCCCTGTTCACATCCAGCCTTCACAGAGAGTTTAACATCGTCCCCTCTGACAGCGCAAAAAGGTACAAGCGCAATTATTTCTGACAACTTCCCATTAAGCCCCCGGTGTCCCCGGCCGTCCCAGGGATGCAGCAGAGCGGAGCTACGAGTCCGAGACAAAAGCTCAGAGCGGCAGAGGGGAGGGGGAAGGCAGTGTCCACGCACCTGGCTCCTCGGCGGCTCTGGCCCCCAGTGTCACCCCCTAATTTAGAAGATGCTCCCAAACGCTCCAGCACACCTCTCGCTTCAGGGGGTTGTGCTGCAACCCACTGCGCAGTGCCAAACCCAGGCACCGCAGCCCCACAGCCTCCCTCGAGCAGACCTTCCTCGGATCAGGGTGCTGGGAGGCAACAGGATTTGGAAATTTGCTGCACCGTAATAATGAAGAAGCACCGAGTCTGAGCAGACTTTGGTACATAGTATTTCTGTGGCAATTGCTTCGACTCATCAATGGTTAAGCAGCGGTTTTTTTTAAAAAACAAAACAAAACAAAACAACACCGACCAAAAAACACACACACAAAAAACCCCAACCAAAACCAAAGAGAAAATAGAATAAAAGGTACATTTGCAGGATAAATACATCATGCATTGAGAAAAGCAAAGAAGACGGGATACTGTATGCAGGTCAGCCTTGTAGCAAGGTTTCCTCTAATAGGGCTAATGACCAAGAAAAGAAAAAGTGCTTGATGCTAGAAGTAATATAACTGGTGGTTTCAACTGCGTAATTAAAGCATGCAACCCTTCCTTCCAAAAGCTTCCATTAAAAGTCTGCTAACGAAACAGGCAGGGCACCCAGCGAGGAAGCAGAAAGGAGGGAAAGTGCCCAGACTCTCTGTTATTTTGGTGAAGTTCCCCAGATTTTGGTGTGGCGCAGAGAGCGCCGCTGTGATCCTGGGGACACCAGAGGACTTTTGCTCTGCTTCCAGCCAGCGTGGAGCTCAGCCTTCCCTGCCTTTTCGTTAGAGATGACCCGGAAACAAATTTCCAGTACCACTCTGCTGTGGGTTGTTGTGGCACCACACGTAGCAATGCAGTCTTTGTCTGCAGTGGCAAGCAAACTGCAATGCAAAACCGGGTATTTTCTTTTACCTATTTGAAGTCCAAACTAGTCACTAATCCTTCTGGGTTTGGGGGGGGTAGAGCAAAGGGGAGGAAAGTCCACCACCTCCTTCCTTCCTGGGACAGCAGCAAGCTCAGTCGCTGCGAGGTGCCACCTGAAGACATCAGCATCACCAGCAGGGTCTCCAGAGGCACCAACAGACTCCCAACCTCATTTCTAAAACACGGAGCAACACGGACATTTCCTTTGCAGCTGCTACAAATACTCTGAAAAATAACAGAGACCGGCTTTTATATGACTGCCACACACACACACAAAAAAGAAACGCGCTACACCACATGTAATCACTCCCTCTGAGAAAACAAGTCACAATGGGTTGTGCTGAGCTTCCTGAACACACGGGATAATGAGGGAACAGAATATATGCCATGGGAGTTCAAATCTGAGTTTACCAGCACAACGCTACTCAAAAATTTTGAAATTCACTGCAAAATGCTACCTGGAGTTTTTGCGGCATCCCGAATAACCTTAACAATACCTTCTTAATCTCTCACCAAGAAAATAAAAGCAGCACAGATGAGAAATAAAAGGTACGCAACCTGCTAGTGCAACTCAACTAGCTTTGCTCTTCTGCGTTGAATATCATCTTTTTGCACAACTTAAGCAGGGACACGGAGCTGTGGAAGAGAGCACGAGGAAACCCGTGGGTTGCAGCTGTGCCCAGCAGCCGACGGGTGAGAGGTCTCCACGTGGGTGATGCCACACACGGGAGGGGACAGCCCTGAAGGAAACCAGGAGGCATCCAGAAGTCCCAGGCTCCCGCTTTGCACAAGCGGAGCTACGTGCATGCGGCTGGGGGAAGAACATCCCAGAGATGGAATAACTGAAGTCATGGCTTGTTTACGCTGAGAACCTGCAAAAGTGGGCAAGAAGAGCTGCTCCGGCTGTGGCCGGCGTTTAGGTGAGCAGAGTGCTCCCGTCCCCGGCCCTCTGCACAGAGATGAAGCTCAGGCTATCGGGAACGGCTCTGACCAAACAACTTCAAAGCCAAATTGTGCATATAAAATAGAAATTAATAGAAATTAATCGCAGTAAATCAATTTGTTGATTATAAGGGCTAATATCTGAGCAGGATAACTGTGATTTTAATACATTCCTTAAACGTAAACAGCCCTGTTCCTTCACTCCTAAAAAGGGCTTATTTTTTGTTTGTATTCCTTCTAACTCGCCGTTCGTTGACTGTGCAGCACAATGTTGCAGTTAGAGCTGTCAGGCATCCTGGAGCCATAAGTATTTTTCAGACCACTCATTAACAAACAGACTTCCAATCTCAATATGCATTATCAAAATGAGATCTTTTCTCAACAGTTGACAATTCTGTATTATACAGCTACACGCTTACAATTGGTGACACCGTATTGTTAGATTTTGGTACTGACTTTTAACAATCTGCTGCCTAATTACATTTTGTATGATATTCTGAGTGTATAGGAGTATTTTATTCGTGGCCCCACTTTATTCTGCAATTTGTTTCTCAATAAATGCAAAATAATAAAATCCCAAATCCTAGTGTGTTGAGTATTTTTATTGACCCAAGTGTTCTGCTAGTAAACACAACTTTGATGGTTTCATGAGTGAAAGTTTATTAGGCTGTGTTAGTTTTAAAATACAATTGCCAGGGGACCGATGTTGAAATCATTTCTTACAAGACGGACTCGGTTTTGGATGCTTTCCCAGCACAAGCACCACAACGAAAGCAAAATGGCTACCCTGGCTCATGACATTTTGCATTCATTCTGGCCGTGGCAAATGTGTAAACATTTAATGCTGTCTGCCACTTACACAGGAAGAAATCAAAAAAAGATAGCCGTGAAAGGCCTGCTCCCTATTTGGTCTCTTCAGGGTAGTCCTTGCACAGAAATAGCCAAATACCCTTCTCGTAGGCCCACCCAGCTGGTAGGTGAGACAGTCTGCCTGTATCTACACAGAGACTTATCTAATGCCGCGGGTTGCTTCATATTTTTAAATTAATTTAACTTTTTTTGGTTTTGTGGAGCTATCCCCAGACTCCATCACTGAGAGTGAGACAATTAAGTCCAGGTGGTCCTGACCACCTTAAAATTTGTGATGCAGCCCAAGGAGAGACAGGAGCTCAGGTCGAGCACCTGAGCTAAGGGGCTATTTTCGGCATTACTGTCTCCAAAAAAAAGGGTCTCCCCCGAAATGTCACATCAGCCAACCAATGTTTCTGGTCTGGCAGCACATTTAGGGAAGTGGCACTTCCCAGGAGCCCTCCTGGGGGAAATCGGAAGCGGAGACTCAAACGGCAGGAGGTAGGCAACAGGGCTGTTTTGAAACGCCCTCTGCACACCGGCGCTCTGAGCTGCCCCACAATTACACCACTCCAACCTGACCCCTCCGGCTGTTAGGAACAGCACCCGCGCTCTTAGAAACTTCCATGTCAAGCAGCCAGGAGCAAACCTCGCATCTGCCCCATCTAGCAGCAACGTCGCTCTTGCGCCCAAGACTTTAGCTCCCCTTTCTGCCAAGCAGCAGGACCAGCCTGGTTGGACCATCAGGACCGGGGCAGATGCTGCTGCATCCCCTTGCAGGTCCACGCAGGTGACACGGGTCCATCGGCCCCTCGCGGAGCCAGCATCCCTCCCGTGGGACCTCGCCTCCTTTCTGTTACCTTGGGGTGAGCCAGGGCTGGTGTAATACCTTTGCTAAAAAGTTCCCAGGTGTCCATAAGGCCCCTCAAAAAAAGAGTTTGGGGGATTGCTAAGAGAGCATTCACTAGAATGCGCAGGGTGGGGGGGAAGAGCATCACCGAGGGAGGCAGGAGCAAGAGCTGTGCCGTTCCCCTGCCCACACACCATATTGTCTTCCTCCAGCAAAGCTACTCCAGAGGCTCCTCTCTGCGATGCCAAACAACACGAGCGAGGAGGAGGGGGGAAAAAAAAAATAGCCTCGTGAAAACGTCCTGTCTGTTCATTTCCACAAGCGCTAGCGAGACGTTCTTTAAAATCATACACATGTAAAAAGATCTAGAGGTTGCTGGTTAGTTTGTCATATATTTTTATAGGCTTTTCTGAATGGTTTTAGATTTGACATAGTAACTGACTGTTACTAGAAATAAACTGTAAGTCAATTCCATGCTTCCATAATTCACTGCCCAGGGTTGTTCAAAAAGATTTAGTGATACTTGTGATAGACAGCAAGCCTCTTGATGTTTTCATTTTCACTTAGTGCCTGTAATTCCTCAAACTTGCTGACCTCTACAGAACAGGATGGAAAAGGGCTCCAAAACTTCTTTGAAGGCACTCACTCACCAAAACAGTCGAAACCATCTCATTTCGCTTCTTTTCTTTTCAGGGCATAAACACCAATACGGGAATAAAGCAATAGTTGTTGTTTTTAAGAAGGTGACTGCTATTATTATCTCCATGACTGATCGTGTGGTTTTAATCATTTATAATGGATTATAAAACCCCTCCCCCACCCAAAAAGTGTTTTTGTGACTCGGAATGTAAGTTCTCCTGACAGTTGCATATTGATATTTCTCTGACCGAGTGCCTTCGTTTTGAACTTTAGCCTTTCTATAGACTTTTCCTTCTTCTCTCCCAAAGTTAACGGATGTATTTTAAAGGCTCCAGGTCTGGATATAAAAATATACAAACAAATCTGTGCCTACAGGGCTTGCTACCAGGAAGGCACGGGCTGACAAACATTTGAACATCCAAACACTTAGATACATTCGCATCCCTGGCAGTTGTGCATGGAACCCATGCAGGGTTCCAACGCTGCACATTCCTGCTTGGGAAAGCTGATGGCCACGAACTATTTAACTGTAACAGTAGGAAGAGGTAACAAGCAAAACTGCTGTTGCGGCTCCTCTTACTCCAGGGCTCCCGGGACAAAAGCACCTTGATAGTATCAGCACGGATCTGTCATTACAATTTAATTACCAACAACAGGCCACTGACATTTGAAACTGTTTATCAGATTCTGATCCTGAAGGTGGACCCGAGGCCACTTCTCCTTCCCCCAGAGAGTAATTTTTACCTCGGTGGAAAATGCCGTATGGTTAGCACCGGGCTGACACTGCACGTGGAAACCTGGTCACTTGTTTGCTTTGCAGAAGCAGAGGCCTCCCTGCTGGTGCTGAGCACCGCCAAGGGCCGTGGCCAGTACCCTTAATTCCCACTCCTTCTGTGGAAAAGAGCAGCGCTCTTTACCTAAAAAGATGAGCTTGGCTGACATCTTAGCGAGACTGACATGGGCAGTAAGACAGACTGATAAACTGAACTGCCAAAGGTCTGCTAATCTTGACGTTATTTTCTTTATTCTTATGCCCAGTGCAGGAATTAAGCACTTTCACCATATTCTCACAATTGTCTCGCTGATCTAAAATAAAGAGTACTCTGGCTCCAGTTTGTTAAGACAATTAGTTTTACTACTAAACAGGCTTAAAATGAGGCAAGTACCAAAGTAGTTTACTGGATCTGCGGAGTGGGTGGGAAGCAGCCAGGACCCCGGCATAAACAGGATTATTTGGGGAATAACCAAAACGGACCAAAACCAAAGCATGGCAGCCTGGCTGCAAAGACAGGGCGTAGCAACCACTAGAGACGAAGCCTTCTTGGGGTATCTTTAAACAACCGGTTTGGAGGCCACCTATGATTTTAACCAAATTGGATCAAACTACCTCCAGCAAAACCCGACCCTGCAATGTTTGCAGTAGAGATCATTCTAAAAGCTACAGGTGTTTCACAGCAGATGGGGCATGAATCACCCACATAAATTATATCCCAAAACTCTTTGCAGACCAAAAAAAAAAAAAAAAACAAACAAACAGACAAAAAAAAGGACAAACACCCCCCAACCCCCATAGGAAACTATGTATAGCCAAAAAAAAAGAATTATATGAATTGCATTAATATATTTCAACGCATTCAGACATCAGGTTATTAACAAAGAATTTGGAAGAATGGGAAGGAAACAAAACATTGATTGAAATTTGGGCTTTGCATGAACCTCAACATCAGACAGACCATTCACCTCTACGTCTTTTCTTCTGCGCATTAACTATTTAACGATATTTCATTTTTCCTCTTTTCCTAAAAGAGAAAAAGAAACTGCAGGCTTTGCACACCCAGCAGAGCGGGCAAAGATCTTTTAAAATCTGACTAGCAAGCCAGCGGCTTGCTAAAAATCAATCCGATAACAGAAGCTAGCACTGCTGACACAAAGGCATTAGCTTTTATTTGGGCATTTTCACATATTGTCTAAACTTTGCCTTCTGTCTAGAAGGTTTACACCACACACCCTGGTTTACTCACTCGCAGAGGAACCAAGGAGAGGAGGTCAGTTGTGACTCAGAAGAAGGAGGGAAGGAGTAAATTGCAGAAAGATGCATTGGAAAGCTCATGTGCCTCCTGCACTTTTAGCTGGAGCGCAGGAAAAGCCCCTGCGAACACAGACACATAAACAGAACGTACATTTTTTATTAATCAGGCCTTTAGTTTTGATTGCTTCTTACAGCACAGGCCAATTAAGGATGAGTTGGCAGGATGAGGATCTTTCCCAGCTCATCTGAAGCTAGGAGGGGTGGAGTTTGCTTTGCCGGAGGCTCCAGTTCACGCATTTGGCCAAAAAAATGTGAACGCCATTAACCACCTCTAGTACAAATGCTCGTTTTATACGGGTTGGAAAGTGAAAGCTGAAGACCAAAAAGTTCCCCCCTTTGGCCCCATCTCTCGCTTTCAAATGAAATCAATTACAGCATCTCTACTTGCCTGAGCTTTGGAAAGATAAATACCAATAAATACAGATCCAGAACTGTACCTAGAGAAAGTCTTAGGTATGCAAGTCCTCTGAGAGCTCTCCTCCTTTTATCTATAATTGATCCTCTTCACCTTCAGAGTGTATCAAGGTCAGAGCTTGGTTAAGAATTCCTTTCAAAATATATTATAGACACTTTTCAATATATGTTGTACACTTTGCAATGCATGGATGATTACAGAATCACAAACCCAAAGCACATTAATTGCAGAAGTAATCAGCCTAAGTGGTGAGTATGTATAGCTTACAGATGCTGAATGGGTAAAGGAGCGTCTTCCAGACAAAGGTATCCATTTTTACTGGTTTGTTATTTTTTTCCTCTGTACAACCACATTAAGCATTTTCAAACAAACATAATTAGCACTGCGGACTGAAATGGGCTTGCAAGCACTCGCTACACTGGAGCCAGACAGTGCCTCGTGACACTCCTTGTAGCTGGATATAGGGAAACTCTGCACTCGTAGCAACAGTGCAGGATTTTACCGCAGGGAGCAAGAACGGGTCTTAGACCTGCCCCGCTCCAGGCGAGGGGCTCCCTTGGCTCTTGTGCCCACCCTGTAAACCCGTATTAACAGCAAACTACCAAACTGGATGGCGGCCAAGAGATGAAATGGCGAGTGAGCCCTCTCGCTCCACTATTATTAACCGACAGCCAGGCTGGGTCAAGAGCGAGCGCAGACGTCAGCCCGGGTCAGCCGCTGCAGAGCGTGGCATGGCATATTTCAAACAGGTAGGTGGTTCTCGGTCCCGTTTCTGACGGACTGATAAATGCCGCGAGAGGCATCAACGCAGGTTTTCTTTATAAAAACCAACATGCTGCACAAGAGGGAAGGTTAAATTGCACGTTCAAGCCAAATTACAGCATGTTGAGCAAGGGTTCAGCACTGCATTAGAGAGAATAAAGGGGTCTCGCTTGCTGCTGCGTGGGGACTTTTCATCCAAATTTTCCAGAAACTGAGAGCAAAAGATCTTTACAGCCCCTTCTAGTCTCAAAATCTATGCATCTAAGAGTCTAAAAAGCCTACAGCCCGATTTTCCAAAACATCTCCAGCTCCCCGGGAAATCAAGGTGAACAGCATGGGTGGCATCCCCAAAGCAGGCCCCAGGTCTGCCGTGCTGCCTGATCCAGCCCTCCACTCTGCTGCTGAGTTCGCTTAGGAACGATAAAGAACATGAAAACTTGATAAAGAAAATGAAAACCTGGCAAAAGCGAACTGTGTAATCCTAAAATTAAAAAAAAAAATTTAGAAAAAACCTTCTAGCTCATGATAAACATTATAATGAAGCCTATAATTTTCCTAATGAAAGAATTAACTATCAAGATAAAAGTAAAATGATTTATTAGATTTTCAAACATCACAGAAATAAAATAGTAAATCAGTCTAGGCAGTAACTATTCCATCTCAACTTACAGTCATTAACTCTTTGCCAGCTGTAAAGACATCCTAACAACTCCGTTTCATTCCATAAGCCTGTCTATAATCCAATACTAAACAATAATTACTATTGACTCATTAAACAGGAGTTGAAATCTTTTCTTCAAAACGTGCCCGAAGACATGAGGAGAGGATGACCGACAACCTGTCTGCGAGGGCTAAAACGCTCTCCAAAAAAAGTCGCTGAGGATTTCCAACTTCCGAAACTTTAAGGAGGACACCTGGTCACCGCCAGCTCTGCTCCCCGTCTCAGTCCCCCCGCACTCATCCTGCCCCCGGCAAAAAATCAACCTGCTGCCTCCACGGTGATTTTAAATCCTGCAGCTCTCCAGCAGCTTCCCACTTATTAAAGCACAGAATATACTGCTTGTTGCTAGACAAAGTCCCCCCCGCCCTCCTTTCTCTCTCACTAATGGCTCTTTTCACGATCTGCAGCAAGGATCATTTAATCTGTGAAGAATGGAAATTTCAGTGTTTGTATATCGTCAGTTATTACCTTTTATTTCTAAATTGTGTATTTGGAAGAGGAGGAAAGACTTAATGCCTTTATTTGCTGCGGAGCAAATGTTCAAGGATACTGCAGAAAGCAGTTTATCCTGGCATAATTTTAGAAGCTGGAACCAGAAGGTGCTCTGAGCCCCTCGGCTGCCCAGCCCCTCGGCGCAGGCGCACACGTGGCCATCCTGCACCCCTCACAGCACCCCTTGCCCTCTCCCACCCATTGCGAGCCCACTGCTTGGGGGCAGATGGGTTCTGTGTCCACTTCTTGCACTTATCCTGGTCGCTCTTAGCTATGCCAACAGGGATGGAGGGTGCTTCAAAGGGCAAAAGCCAGGCAAGCCCCATCACTGCGGCAGACAAGCCTCTCTGCCGACCCCTTCATGCCAAGGAAAACTCCAGCAACGCCACCTCTTTGTGCTCCAGTGCAACCGAACAAGGCAATCACGATGAAATACGGATGGATACAAAAGGCACGAATAATAATTAAAAAAAAAGTCTGCTTGCAGTAACATTTAAATCTAGCTATATGTTAAGCAAGGAGATGGTAAAGTCCTCTCGACTGGCTTATGAAATTCAGGCACAAATAAAATCCAGGAGGCAGCGTGAAAGCTGCCCTCACAATATTTAAGCCAATGAATGTAAAAAGAGGAATTGGAATATCAAAAATAATTATGTGAAAATAACAGTGTTTATTTTCCCAAGAGCTTGCCCACCTGCGAGTCTGTTTTTGCCTGTGTAATCCTGCATTTGGCTGAGCAAACTGCCTGATGGGGATAAAGCAGGATTCAGCGTCCTTGTGACAGGGCTCAAATTCAGCCTGCAAGTTTCAGAGACCCCTGAATTATTATGGGAATTAATCAAGGGAGGAGTAGGAATTCAGCCTAAACGTTCATCCTTTGGTGACTTCAAGTTACATCTAGCATCATTATTTTACATCAAGCTTCTGAAAATTATTTAATTTTTTCCTCTGTTTCATGCCAAGGTCTTAATCTTTACTGCACTGGCAGTGAGAACATTTTAAAGAATCATTTCCCGAGACACATTTAATACATTTCCAGTAAATTGTACATAAACCTGTCCAGCTGGCTGGGTCATTTAATCAGCGACACACCCACTGAGTGCAGGATGCCACCTGAGATTTACCTCAATGCTTTCAAAAACAAAACGATGATGGGATAAAGCTTTGCTAATGTGCGAGTGCGATGGGGAATACAATGATAACTGCCCACTAGGGAGTACAAGGATCTTTCTAAGTTTTGTTATGGGAAAGATTACATACCGGATTAGACAAAAGGGTTTTGAAGATCAGCACTGAAATTACACCGGCTTTAGCAAAAGCAGCATTAAAATGCTGGTTGACTATTTAAAACCACTTAAGAAACAGACGGTAAAGTTTATCAAGCGGTTTTGAGCTGTATCAGGGACTGCTAAACATGCTTGGGAATGCAAACAGAAGTTTTCCTGGGATGAGGGGTCTGAGCAGGATCTGCTCTCTCAGAAGCAAAATACCAACAGTCACTCACTCACAGTCAGCTTCGCTGAAATTACACCAATAACGAATGTTTAAGATGGGCCTTTTTTAATGGCTTCTGTTTGCTGCATGTAAGCCCTGGGGAAAGAGGGAAGGGGGGAAAAAAGGGGATCTTTTCATTTTTCACCAGCTATTTCTGATAAAGAGTGCAGAGGAGGCAAAGTGCTGAGGCAAGATATCCTGCAGAAGCCAACCCAGGCAAAGATGCACCACAGCAGGCTGGTTTGCCTCCAAATAAAATAAAATTAAAAAAAAAAATTAAAAAGTTATTTGTTTATGGTACAAACAAGAGAATCCTTTCCTGCAGGTAATCTTGGACCTTTACCAGCAACGTCAACAGAGTATTAAGGGTGGCCCTGGTGCCTCTCCACGGGGAGCCAACACGTTCCATTAGGAGATGGAGGTTTGGAGCATCACGGGGTTCCCGCTCAATTATAGTTTTGGCTGTGCAAAATTTTAGCGCTTGGTGTCACTGAAGCCCTTAATGAGAAGTTGGGTGACAAGTTACAGCCCAGTCCCCTCCCTTTGCCCCCGCCACCACCTGCAGCTCCCTCCCTGCCTCCTGCAGTTCTCAGAAGTTGAGACACCCTGGCATCCTCGTCACTGTTCATCACTGCCGTTTAAGTGAATTTAATAAAATTATTTTTCTAAACTGTTTTAGATGCCATATCTATAATCCATAAAATTTATTGTACCTTTATGTAGAATTATACTGGAGTTGAATATATAAATCAATTTATAAGGTCTAATGACATACAAACGCTTAAAAACTAAAGGCGATGTAGTAAATTCAAATTACCATTACAAATGTAAGCTTTGTAGTCAGTGTGTGACCCGCTAAGGATTATATTTAACTCCCCTGAGAGTGGTTTATCATAAAACTTTATACTTTTATTACAGTGAATTATTAACTCCTCCATGATGTGAGTCATTCCATGCTCTGACTATAGCTTTTTTAATGACACTATAATAGACATCTTGCTAATAGCAGTAGGATTGCTACCTCTGAGGTTAAAAAAAAAATAAAAAGGACAAAAAAAGGAAGAAAAGAAGTGAAAAGAAAAGATATGCAGGACAAATACATGGAATTGCCTTTCCCAACAGAATAAAAAATACGGACCTGTAAGAAGATCCACTCGAGGCCGAACTACGTGGAGGTTATTACAGTCTTCTGCCCACATGGAAAACCAGTAAGCGTACCAGGCTGGTATCTGAAAATAACCAAAACGTTTTACCATTAGAAGACAAAGAAGTCTGGTTGATCATGATCAGGAGGGGTTTTTATTTTATATGGAGAAAAATATTTTTTTCCTCCTAATGCTACAGTTTAATCAAGTGACCTTAAGCCATCTTCATACAAATTACTTGAAAATCACTCCTCCTTTCAAGCAAGCTACAGCAGTCCTTTCCCAATCAACATTTGCACGACCTGCAATTTAACATCCCTATTTCCAGACCCTCCCTCGGCTGCTGGGACCGGTCCAAAATCCTGGGAGAATTCTAAGCTTAGTGAAGGGACAACCCCAGGCCCACGACAAGTTCAGGGTTGACTTCGTTATCAGAAAAACAAATCCAAGGGAAGTGTTTCGCTTCACTTCTTTTTTGTGTTTTATTGCAAATTTCAAAACAAATCCGCCCAACCAGGAAATGTCACCAGGCTAGATGAATTTCTCTCTCCAAAACCCGAGCTCTGCTCCAATCCCATTTCCAGCAACAACAACAAAAAAAAAGACTGGTTTTAAGATAAAGCTAGCCCATTTCTGACCAGATTTCCACATTTTGCAAGCACAAAGGATTATTCCATATGTTTGAATATGATTTTAAAATGGCACGCGCACATTTTTCAGAAGAGAATTCTACCAAAAAGTGACTAACTACAATCCGAAGCATGCCAAGTCACGTGGCATTGCACAAAAATGAACCTGAGGATATTTTTAAATGATCTTCATAAAAAAATAAAAATAGAAAATTCCCAGTTCTTGTATCTTCAAGATTTTTTAAACACTTGTTATTACTAAAACACAGCCAAAAAAAATCAAGGAGACAAGCTTCCTATTTCTTCACAACACCCATCAATCCGTTGATAGTACTCATTTGCTAGCGGCGTGACCACAGAGCTACTGAAAAATAGCAGGAGAATTAAAACTGGCAAAGGCGGTCAAGTCTACCTGTGTAGCCCAAAAACCCCATAACAGAAGGGGTTGAAACAATGGTAAAGTATTGCAAGTTCTCTGGAAATTCCGGAGCTGCTCAGACCTCTCTGTATGAGCATCTTCCATTTCATGAGTCTATTTGTGGCCACTGCTTTTAAATACTGGCATTTGCTTCTCTTTTTGACGGAGGCAATGGTTACCAGTGCTGTTACTGGGTGTGCGCTCGTGAAACACTAAAAGGACCCTGCACGAGGTTTTGCAGCAGCGTAAAACCACATGGGGAGAATAACCTGCAGAAAATGAAGTCCTGCCCCACAGAAATTCCCCTAGTTTATCTGTTTTTCCTAGAAGCCAACCTGCCTTTTCAGCCTTCCCACGGCTGCAGTGAGGGCTTTCGAGGCAGAGGGCTTGTAGCTACAGGCCCTTTTATACATTTGGGGTTTGACTGATTTTTTTTTTTTTATTTTTTTTTTTTAGTAAGGTAGAATTGAGGGTGGGAGAGGCAAAGCCTTTTTATTTGAGGAAACTATTAGTATTCCTAAAACCAGAATAGATTATAGGCATGCAGGAGATCCGTCTATTTAAACAATTCTGTTAATTCACACTGATCTATAGCTGCATTCTCAGGAAAGACTTGATGTTTAGGCATAAGCAAAAGGATTGCATTGCTGCATAAAGCTAGAAGAGATTTACCAAAACTCTGTGTGCATTTAAAGAGTAGATTTCTGCTTAGCAATTAGCGCTCAACCCCGGTTTTACACCAGCAAGGACAGGCTGCGCCTCTGCGACAGTGGCACACGTCCCTCTTCCTGCATGGATTTTCCCACAACCAAAAGAGAAACTTGCCCAACCCTGGTGATAATTAAAAAAAAAAAAAAAAAAACAAAACAACAAAAAAACACCAACAAACCAACCCTCTGCTTAGTGCCACTCCGTCAGTAGTTTCTGGGCCAGAACTGAAATAAAGGAAAGCAATTACACGTGCAAACTCAGCCTGTGGAAAAGCAAAAAGTCTGCTGTTGCAACACTGGCAAACAGAGGTTTTATGGGGCAGTTTAGTGCTGTGCTCCTCTTTGGGGGGTTTTGTGTCTCCAGTCTTTCTTTGTCAGCATTTATTTATTTAACTATAAAGTCTCCATTGAGACTAAGGTTTGTTTACAAGTGGTTCCCAGCACAGAGAGCAATTAAATATTAGATTTACTAAAGCTGTATAAAGTTGCACGGGTCAACCACCGTGACACTAGAGCAAACCCGCATGGCCACTGTGGATGTCACCACCCTGTGCGCTCACCCTTTCGGAGACACGGCCAGGACATGGCACCGAAACCCGCACCATTTCCTGGAGCCAGCCCTCCTGAAGGCAGGTCCTGTTTGTTCCTCATAAAACCTGGTAATTAACCTGATTCGTCTCCTGTAAGTACACTGACCCTGGGTCCAGTCCCAAGCACCTCACCAGAGACAAACCTCTGTTTGCCTTCACGGTAAAGGAGAAACTCACACACACACAGAAGAGAGTTATAATTTTTCTTTCTCTTTTTTTTTTTTTTTTTCTCTTCCTGAGCCAACCGATCTCTTCATAAAGGGACAAAACAAACTTGGGACAAAGTAATGACCCAGTAACCCTCCCCTGCGTTTGGTTTTAAGGTCATAAAGAAACTCCTTCATGGCATTTGCCGGAGTCTATAATAGCTGGAAACTCAGGGGATGTCAGGTTTCCTCTTACATCTACGCAAGATTTACTTTGAGCTGTAAACATATTTAGATATCAGCATTCCTACTCATTTCACAGGTGATTAAAGGAGGAACAGGAACAACCCGCACCGTGAAGGATGGCACCGACCACTGTCACATTCACCTGTCAGTGGTGAGGCGGAGGCTGGTTTGCAGCAGGGCTTAGCGGCGGGGTACCCCGGGGCAACCTGCCTCTCCACGCAGCTACCGATGTTACATGCTTAATGTTAGCTAAGATGAGTCCACGATCTATATTTCATTATCCTCCGTTGCAAAAGATCTAGTTCAGGCGCAACGTCTGTAAAGTTTATGGCTGCAAATAAAAGAAATCAAAGCAAAGCGTTCCTTTGCCACAAATAGGTGGGTGGCCCAAGGAAGAAGCAGCTGCCTTTTGAGAAGCCTTGGGGAAAAATGCAATTTCTTCCAAGAAACCATGGGGAATGGTGAAGCTGGGCAGGCTAGCACCCCTGCAACATGCTACAAATGCTCCCGACGAACACAGGGGCTCAGGTTTGATTCCTTCTCCTTCGCCATGCACATCTATCATACTCGCCTGGCATCCCCTGTGCATAAGATTGAAATTAAACTCCACAAAGTCCCTGCCCTGCCGTACAAGGTTGTGCCAATTTATAGAGTCAATCAAGACCACAAGAATTTGGGAGTTCAGTGATAACGCTCCTTCTGACAACCACATCTTGCCAACACGCCTCTCTGTCAAAACAGTGGCACGCACGGCGCATTACTGAGCAAATTGCCAACTTTATGCTTTAACAGACATGGGTACAGCAACTTGATCAGGGTCCAGTATTTCATAAGCTTTGTAACTCTGAACTCTCACTTTTCTGCATTTTAATGCTCATCTCTAATGCTGCTCCTCAGCGCCTGCTGGTTTTCTTTTCCCTTTTTTTTTTTACCACAGAAATGTCCTTGTTTCTGAGGAGATGGAGATGAAAGAAAAAGAATTAAGAAGTACAATGAGTGATTTCACGTTCAAGTAAAAGAGGTGCTGTACTTCAGGAAGTTATAAGCACCTGCAAACAGGAGTTTATAATGAAAATGCCTTTTCATCCATAACTATAGCGTCGCAGTAGCAATGCTATAATACAATAAACTATCCTATTAAATCTAAAGAGTTAGATTTAATAAGACAGTGGTTGTATATTAAATAAAAGCTAAATGATTATTGAAAAATCTTTTTACTGAGGTTTAACAACTCTGTCTTATACTTGCTGCCTTATTACACCCAAATAAAACACATGTACGAGAACATGTATTTAAACTATTGCATAAAGCACACCAAAACAAAGTTACAAATGGATTATTAAAATCTGGAAGGAACCCAGCCTTTGAAAGATTTCACACCTTTGGGTTAATGAGAACAAAGTCAGCAGAGTCGCTTACCAGATCTGAAATTACCGCGTGAGCTCACTAACGATGGCCACTGAGCAGCCCCGCTTTGCTAAACAGTGCCCAACGTCCCCAAATCACGGCGAGGGCTTAGCCCGTGAGAGCTGCTACTTCTCCGAGCGCATCTCTCTGCTCAGTGGGGCTCTCCAGGAACATGCAGTTTTCACTACTTAAAATCCTATCCTTTGGGGCTGTGGTAGAGAGAAAGGTCAATTTGTGTACAATAGACATTTGAAAGGTAGGAGCTCCCAAGGAGGGAGGGAAGGAAGGGGACAAAAAATGTTGTAGAGGCATGCAGAAATTTTAGCAGTTTACCTAAAGCTATTAAGAAGCAAGTACCTTAAACAACAGAAATTATATGCTGCTGCTGTGCCAAAATCCTTGAGGTCATCTGAGGCTGGGGTTTTTTGTTTGTTTATTTATTTGCTTTTAAGTTTGTAAATTCAAGTTTAATCAAGGTGGCCAAGAAAAGAGATTAACTTTAAACTCTATTTCAGGCCAACAAGAGATGGAGGAAATGTTGCAGCAGGCAAGCAAAAATGCATTGTTGACAAATGACTCCATTTATAGTCCAGATTTCGGACACCTTGTCCTTAGTCACCAGTGACATCTAATTTGTCCCTAAAAAAACTAGCCCTTACATCTTTGTTACTTTAGGCTTTAGGTTAAGACGTGTGGATGTCCCTCATAAATCTGATCTCCTATAGGGCCTGTCTCTTTCCAGTAGCTTCCCAGTTGAGGAAAAAAAAACAACAACAAAAACCCAAACCCACCACTACCCTTTCTTTTCCTTCCTGTTCCAAAGACCTCATCAGGAGTAAAGGAATTGTCCTAAATTTAAACACGTTAATCCCACAGCGTTTGTGTGAAATAGGTTAGCCAGACTGAGAACAAAACGGGGGGAGCAGAAAGCTATAAAAAGCAAATGAAGGAGAGAAAAAAATATATCTACTGTACTTCACTGGCCAGAATCACTGTGGGTATATACCATACAGGGACATCCGTCAGCACTAATCAATACGTGTGGTGTTAGTCATGGATGATAAATTTGAAAGGGATTATAACTGTAAACAGTGATCAATAGAGACTTGCTGGAGGAGACAGAGAGGAAAAAACAACCTTAAAATGTTACACGGTTAATAAAGTAAGGGGTCAGTCTTAAACAAAACTCCAGTGAGACCCACTTATTTCCGAGCTCTTTCTACAAGGAGGGGGAAGGAGGGGAAAAAAAAGCCCTACCCATTTTCATAAAGCAATTGCTACCAAAAGGGCACATTATTAATTTACGGCGTATTTGCTGATCCCTCTGTTTCGAAGTCACATCCTCCATTAATGTTTGGTTGGAGATGTTTTGCTGGATATAAGCTGGCATCCCCGAGACCCCCAGAGAGAAGCTTGCTCTCCTCCTCTCTCTGCCCCCCTCCTCCCCCCGCCCTTTCCCTACCACTGACTTCACTATGGGCACATGAGTGATCAGAGCATTCACAACGGTGACATTCCCCTCCGCAAACAAATTCATCCAGGGCTTCAAGTAAAAAATGCAGAGAGCCTCTGCTGTTCACCCACAGATGAATGGAACTATCCGTCTTGTCACCAGGGGTCGTAGCAAGAGGTTACTGCGAGTATATACCTTGGCTTCTGTGCTGACGTTTGCAAGCAGCTCCCTTGCAAAAAATAAAATAAAATAAAATAAAAAATCCTGCCATATCAAGCACTTATCCAGTCCCTCTAGAACCCTTCTCAGATCATGTCTTTCCACACCTTTGGAGTCACAGCTCCAGGCTTGACATATATATTTTTTTTCTGCTGACCTTTTAGCGTCCTTTCTGCCACAGTGTGTAAACCATAAGCTGATATATGAAGGCAATTTTTAGTGGTGCCACTTGTATCTGAGTGATTGCACACGCTTTACGTTTCTGGCCTGCCACCCTTCCACCTTTTGAAGATCTCTCTATTTCTTTTAAAGGAACTGCAACAGAGGTGAAAGGAAGTTTAACTGCTTCAAGACTTTGATGGCCCAAGAGCACCTGTTTTGGGTTTTCATGAAGATACGCTGCAGATTGGCTGACCAGTGCTTATGCTCAAACACTAAATCTTTCTTTTCTTGTCTATAGACCTGCAGGGGTTGAAGGAGGGGAGACGAAAGGCTGTGTAAAGCATTCCCCAAAATTTAAGCTGGCAGAGATCAGTGATCACAGCAGGGCAGCTTTGCAAATATGTTACCGATAAGCTCCAAAGATCTGGAGTTGCAGCCGCGGGTACTGCGGCTTACAGGGCATGGGCCTCCGAAGGCTTTCATCGCCGGAGCAGGGGAATTTGCAGCAGATAGCTTCACAGAGCAGGTTTTTGCTGCCTCTTTGCCACTCCCTACCCTGGTCACAGGGGTGGCAGCAAACAACGAGATGGCATCAACGCTTCCTTACAGATTTGCAGCATGCCAAAATGGTAAATTCCCCCACGGCCATGAGGGGACATACACAAACACAAGCATTATAATGTTGCCACAGTCCCTTTCTAATTTACTAGTTAAATAGAAAAGCAATAGCAATAGAATAGCAAGCCAAGGAGGACCACCTCGAGGCCAAGATGACCCTCTTCAGAACCATGCCTACCTCCCTCCAAGACAGCAGATACACCATCTTGCAAATGTGGAAGTTCAAAACCACACAGTATCCTAAAATGGGGTCACAATCTCAAGCAAAGTGTAGAGATGCGGTTCAGAGCCTGCAGAGTCCTTGTTACCAGCTACAGCTGCATGAATGGAGGAGTCACCTGCAGCTACTGAATTCACAAGATCCCAAATCAACAGCAAAACTAGGAAAAGTCCATTTTTATCCTGATATCTCCAGTTCAATAAATGGTTACCTGGTGGGAGATGGAACAAGGAGTTGATCTGCCAGTGAACGTAATTGTAGAGAAAGTATTTGGGAAGTCTAAGGAAACGTGTAATTCAGGAGAGATCAGGGAAATTTGGAGGAGGGGACAAGATGGTACCACCACAGTGATGTTGAGATTTTGGGAGGGGAACACAAGGGAAGTGGAGTAAAGAAAGTGGAAAGAGTGAGTTAGTAAGAGAAGGAGGAGAGTCCAAAGTGTAAAAAAAAAAAGTTGAAAATTGTCATAAGGGAGCACTTCCAACAGAGCAAACCCAGACCCTTGTCCAAATCACCTGGGCACACAGCACCTATAAAGCAGGGAGGATTTGGTGCAGGATAAAGGGACAGAGTTAGTGCCAAAAATCCATTACTTTTTAGCAGCAGAAGCAGAGGACCACATGGCCGCCTCCAAGTTGGAGATGGGAGGTTTCCAACCAAGCGAGTCGCTGCGTAGTTGCCATGGGCACAATTTGTGCTCAAGCTGTGCGCAGAGGCCAGGATTTGGCTTGGAGCCCCTGGGTTAAACATTACCTTTACAACACCCTGCGCGGGTGCCTTTCCTAGGCAGGGGGGTGACGGGATAAAATTCCGAGGGACCGCCTGATGCATCACCAGGAGAGACCCCCTTGGGTACCTGCGTGGACATCACGGATATTACACGTACTACAGTAAGGAAGGGAAAAGAAAGCACCAGGCAGAGAACTGACAAAAAGCTTTGACTCTGTCCTCCTTGGGTCTGATCCAAAGTATGCTTTCATCACAGTCATTGATTTAAGAGTCGGACTCAGCCCTCTCTTCCAATGGGAGCTGCATTCCCAGCTGCCCTTTTTAGAAATCCTGGCCTTGGCATAGAGGGAGTATAAATAATTTTCATTTCAAAGAGGGCTGCAATTGTCCTGTATTTTAATGCCGGGAGAGTAAGAGTAGCGTCTCCTGCTTGGCGCTGGGAAACATCACCCATCTCACCTCCAAGGGCCCTTCCTCCTCCTCCGAGACATCCCCCAGTACAGACTGGGTTAGCAAAGGGGCAAAGCCCTGGGGGCCAGGCAGGCATAAAGCCGCAGTTTCTGCGCAAGGTTGTAGACTCGCACTAGTGGTCTAGTGACCCTGATGATATTGATGACAATTAGTAGACAGAGATTAAAATGGAAATGAGGGAAGGATTCGTCTGTCACTTTATCCATCAGCTGTAGCTTGCCCCAGGCAACAGACACACACTGGGCTTTTTGTTTTGTTGTTATTCCCTTGTTCAGCTCAGTTGGTTTCAGCAGTTCGCTTAGTTGTTACTAAATTTTTCTTAAAACCGCTATAAAAAGGCTTTTTTGTCAAATCTCCACCACTGACAACTCACAGCACTGAGCGTGCAAACCATCCCTGGATGTGTCTGCTCTTGCTGCCTCCCTGATGCTGGGGGTGTCGAAGGGCTCAGCTTTCTTCTTCCTATTTCAGTAGCTTCTGTTTCTTTTGTTATTTTAATACTTAGGAAAGCAATTGGATTGCGAGGGCTGGAGCCTGAAGGTCTCTGTTTAACTACAGACCTACCAACAGCAAAGGCAATGGCAGTACTAAGTCATTCTATGGCTGTGAGGCTCAGGCTGGTTGCAAGGAGATGGGGAGGAGGAGGTGAGGCAGCGCGTGCCCTCGGTGAAACCTGTCCATCCACCCTTCTTCTCACAAGACTGTTAATTGCCATTTCTTGCAATTAGAGGAGACATCCTCTGAATTTTTCCTGAAATTAATTTCTAAAGCTGATGACAACTCATATGTTCATCTTGGGGGACAGAGGGAGGTTTTGTTTAATCCTAAAATGTCATGCCTTGGGGGAGAGAGAATTCTTGTGCAGCTGTTATAAAATTCTGGTTCACAGCTACCAAACCATTTTAGTCCAGTTGTCCACCCAAAAGGCTAGGAAAAAAAAAATCTTCCATTTGGGTTTGGCATGGCATTAAAACATGCTCCTGAAGCTCCTACACGGTCTGTAGCACAGACCTGTCTTCATGGCATCAACGCTTCCATCCTGCTTTCTTGTCCTCTCTTGCTGTAGTCCCCCCGGCCAAAGTATATCTCCCAGAATGCACCTTTGCTACTTTTATTACCAACACCCCACTCCAATGTTGTGTATACCCCATATGCAATAAATAACGAGCAACTACACAGAGACACAGCCGCCCTCCCCCTGAAAAAAAAGCAGATTCAGTATTCATAAAGTATTAGAGAGCAGGCTCACATCTGCCACCGTCTTTTCACGGCTTCTGCTGTCACCAGCTCTGCTGATTTGCTCCCGGGAAAAGCCTGGGCGCAGGCACGGCAGGAGCCGGGGAGCAGAGCCTGGATCCCCCCCTCCACTGCCAGTGTAGCCCACGCTCCAGGTCCCCAAGGGACAGAGGCAAATAAATAGACAAGATGCCTCCGCTGCCGTCGGGGCACTGGCACAGAGAGAGCTCCTTCCACTTAGCGCAGTCAGCAGCGATTAAGGGCTTGCTCTTTAAGCTTAAAAAGACCATGCTTTGGCCCCAGCCCTGCAATGAGATGGATGAACGGTTGTCATTCACGCAATTTCACTGCGGATTTTTAAAAAAAAAATTGTTGGAAACTCGCAGTTTCCCAATGGGAATGCAATCAGTCTTATACATTGAAATCTGGCTGGAAAGAGGGACTGGTCTGGGGTAAGGCACCACGCAGCAGGTATTCTGATACACAACGAGAGAAGTAGGAATGATTTCTACCTCCATCCCCACATTTCCCAGTTGGGACTAAACCTGAACAACCTGATTTATTACACCTGCTTTTCACGTGGTTAGCTGCAAATGTTTCTCAGGTTTCTACTGCTGTTGATGGACTACTGACTAATCAAAAAGTCAGGAGTGCAAATTTGCAGTACTGGCTGCTAGCCAGTTTGCCCATAAAAGGTTTCCAAATGGTCACTGAGCCCTTAACCCTGATGAAAACAGCAACAAAGACACTGCCCCAAGCTCCTGCTCCTGCCACGGTCTCCCTCTCGCTTTGTTGCGTGCAAACATCATTGTGGGTTTTTTTTTAAAGAGCATCATTCCAGAACATGCAGTGGAGAGGCCTTTCTCTCATTAAAAGCTACACGTGGGTGTGAATTATTTTATATCCTCCTCAGAAATTATCAGACCACCTCAGAAAATGATTAGTTTTCACATAAGGTGCCAGATCCTCTGGTCCATTTAGGCTGCTTTATGCCACTTTGATGGCTCAGCTCAGCCCTAAATAAAACAGGCTTAATTATCCTTAGGATTTCTCCTGCCTTGGGAAATCTCCAGGTAATGTGGAAATGCCACAGGGACTCCTACACCACCACAGCTATTAGCGGCGGAGCGCAGTGGCGGGGATATCCCCACGCCCCATTGATTTCCTGCTGCTGTGGCTGTGGGCATCTGGCACAGATGAGGGCCACCCTCGGGCTAATGCTATTTATGCCAAGGAAAGGTCTGGGAGCGGGATGGCCCCAGGAATACTGCTTGAAAATAACCTTGCGAGTCCAAGTCTAAATCAAACATGAAATACGTATGGTTTGGTTGGAATGCGCTACTCTGAAAGTCCCTGGCTAATGGGAAGAACGGGGCTCATTGGTTTGGAAAACTTCTCCCCTAGTTTTCCAAAGCCCTTGCTCTTGGAGGACTATAAGGGACATGGAGATATATACCCAGTCTCTGAACACGCATATTTTCTCAGAAAAAGAGCCTTGCCTGCCATTGCCACCCCAATTAGTCCCACTCTGAAAGCATGCCAAGCCCAGGGTACTACTCTTACACAGAGGCTACACCGGAGGACTCCCCTGGCCCCATGAGCCAGTCACAGAATCACAGAGTCTTAGTGGTTGGAAGGGACCTCTGAGATCATCGAGTCCAACCACAAAAAAAAAAAAAAAAAAAAAGAAAAAAAAAGAAAAGTACCCACCTACTAAACTCCACACCCACAACCCCACACATAACACCCCACCACAAACAATAATCCTGGGCACTAGAGCATGCCCTGAAGAGCCATGTCTACACGTTTCTTAAATACCTCCAGGGATGGTGACTCCACCACCTCCCTGGGCAGGCTGTTCCAGTGCCTGACCACTCTTTCAGTAAGGTAATTCTTCCTAAAGAAGTCACCAGGGGGTCCTCTGCAGACAGGGTCTTTCAGGGCAAATTGCAGCTTATCCTAAAGAAGGTGCCTAGAGGTAGCCAGGGGAAACACCATCACACACAGAAGTGGGTGACCAGTTCACAGCTTTATGTTGTAGTCACTGACGTCTCCTCGTATGCTACTACCTCCTGGGCATTTGGGGCAGGACGGGTGGATTTGAGTATGTAGCAAAGACACAGAAAGAGAGAGGATGGACTTACACGGGCGGCACTGAACACCGCACACAGAGCAGGGCCAGATCTCCTCGGCAGAAATCCACAGCCTCTTCCCAGCACATACCCCAGGTATTTCACTTCCATCATGAAGCCAAGACAGGGTTATTTGGGAGCTCACATTTCAGTTGCCTTTGTCTGTCTGCCTTCCTGAATCTGCAAACACTACTGCCGTAGAGCAGATCTGTGTCACATTCAGAAAGCCAGCATTTCTGCATCATGCTTAAAGGAAAGCTGAGATTTTGACAAAACTGATGGGCAAGCTCCCCTCACGCTAGAGAAAGTTTCTTATGCACCATGGGCGAGTGGGCGAGGGAATTTGTTGAGACCTGTCGTAGCACCAACAAGAGCTAAAAAATCTTGCAGCAGCTACTGCCATCTGAGCCTGTCAAATTCCACTGCAAACAATATGTCACTCTGCTGGGGAGGCGGCGAACAATCTGAGGGTGAGAAAAAGGGACGTCTGAAGTATCCAAAAAACTCACTCCAAAGGTTTTAAAAAAGAAGAGAGCCCATCCATGCACGCGCACACGGTGCCTCTGGCCAACAGGCGTTCACTTGAAAACTAGAGCTTCCAGATTTTCATCAGTTAGTTTTTAAAGTATCATCAAGCCCCCTTGGTTTCAGTAGAGTAGGATAATGTCAATATTGGCACACCTTCGTCAAA
Source organism: Chroicocephalus ridibundus (assembly GCF_963924245.1). Classification (NCBI taxonomy): domain Eukaryota; kingdom Metazoa; phylum Chordata; class Aves; order Charadriiformes; family Laridae; genus Chroicocephalus; species Chroicocephalus ridibundus. Next base: position 2,077,915 of record NC_086286.1, read on the forward strand.
TTCATGTGACCAGAGAATACAAATGCTGATGGAGAAGGCAGGCTGCACAGCTCTGCTCCTATCTTTCTTGCTGATGTTGAGGGTAACAGGCTTTAGAAGGACCAAACCTTTTTCTGACCAAGCACTGGTTTGACTGGGCTCCAAGTTGTACACCAGCAGAGGAAATGTCATTTGCCATGTCCAGGGGATTTGGAGAGTCTCAAAGCAGTTGAGAAGAACAGGGACAAATGGGAATGTCAGAGTATGGGCCAACGGCCCCGTGCTCAGGGGCGTTTTCCTTTTCTTTCAAACTCTTTCTCCCCCAGAGCCACATATGTTGTCTTCCACACTTCTTTGCTGCCTCACCATATGCTGTATTCCCAACAAGCTAAAGCTCACCAGCAACAAACCTACTCCTGTGGAGGTGCCCAGGAACAAGGCCAGGGCTGCGCAGGAGAGCAGGGAAGCCCCCTTGCACTGCCCTCTCACCAAGGGATTATGAGCCAGCATGATTTCCAAAGGTTCTTCCACTCTTTGCGGCCTGAGTGTTAATGGCTTTCCATTAACTGGATGTTAATATCCCAATGCTTTTCACCATATCATATCCCTGCAAAAGCTACCATGGTAAAGGATATATTTTGGAACATATTCCCAAGAAACACAAAGCTGACAGTTCCCATCTGCATTATGATTTGCCCCTTCCAGCAAAGGAAAATCCACAAGCAAGGGAATATGACTTCTGACTTCAGTGCAGTGCTTTATATAAAATTTGGGGGGAGGAGGGCGATACCCCTCCCACGGTATCTGTTAACATTGTCTTTCAGAAGGAAGAGGCCAGCAACACAATCATACAACAGCGGTGCCAAAGAGAGCGAGAAATATCCTGGAAAACACACATTGAATTAAAACCTGAAAGTCTAAGAAGAAAACAAAAAATTAGAAACCTGCGGCCATTGAAAAACAGAACAGAAACAAAACAGATCAACAATTCACAGAGCAAAACAGCATACAAATTGGAACAATCAATATGAATAACAAGAAAACCAAAGCTACGGATCAAAACCTAAAGCGCACTTGCTAAGTCTAAAATAACCACATTTCTCTCTGAAACGCAAGGCCAAAGCTGCTTCTTAAGGACAAATCATTGGTGCTAATTACCTGCACAGGTTTGGAGAGCAAAAGCAGAACCTCAAGTTCTTTTAAGGGAGACAGAGCGTGGAAAAAGCCATCTTTTCTTTGGTGTGCTAAAGCAAGGGCTTTTTTCTCCCCCCCCCCCCCCCCCCCCAATTGTTTCATAACCCCAAATAGAGTCAAAACACCTCCCAATTCCCCAGCAAAATAACTGAATTGTAGTACTGACTTTGCAGAATAAACTCACTTAGAAATTATGCATTTGAAAATGATAAGAAACCTCCTGAAAACATTCAGCTAATAAAACCAAACCTTTTGCTATGAACACACTAGCAGCCTAGATCTTCCTAGCCCGTAACAAGATTCCTAGTTTCTCAGACAAGCGCAAAACCTTCTTCTGTGTCGCCTATTTTAGTCACAGGAGCGCCTCTCCTCCCTTGTCAGGTACCATCTCACAGCCCCGTGGAGTCTTGTTAACTTTCTACCTTTTGTGCTTCTCACTGTTCAAAGATTTCTAAAACTGCACACAAGAAAGAATTGAAGAGAAAGTTGTCAAGGCCGATCGGTCTGAAGTTGGACCTATCAACTGTGATTTGCTTTAGGAACAAACACAAGCAATAGCCTCTTGCCCCTTTTCTCTGACTGTCAGCAAAGAAAGGGGAATCTCTGAAAATGATCTAAACCCCGTTTTCCCAAGCGTCAGTTAGCCCAAGAACAACCACATTGAACCTTCAATTTAATATCCCCAAAATCATTATATTTTTCCTTGTTTCATATAAATCTGATTTGTCCAGATATATTTCAGGTTTTCACAAGTTGATTTAGGTATGATTTAAAAGAAATACAATCCTCTCTGCCATTTCAAAGGGATGGATATTCTTAATACTGAAATATATTTTCCGCAGCACGGGTCTAAACACAATCATCACTTTGAAAGAGAAAGCAATGTGTATGTGAGAGGAGGAGAGGCGTGTACCTGGCTTCACAGCATCTGCGAGCAGCACCCTGAAAATAAAGCCATGACCCGCCCTTGGGACTCCCTCACCAGTGGGATGTGTGCCCCTGGCTGCAGCAGGAGCTCCCTTAGCAAAGGGATTATTGGTCACACCTCTTTCTGCTGAGCCTAACCCTGGAGGCTTTGCCTGCAGGCATCACTGATGCAGACAAAGATGAAAAAATACATAGGTAGGGACACACACAGGGGGGAAAAAAAAAAAAAAAAAAAAGGGATGAAAAAAGAGAGAGAATTGAATACAGAGAAAAAAGCGAAGGACACCTGGAGACTGGCCATGCCTCAGGAGGCCGGTGGGTGCCCCAGCTCTCCAGCTGAAGGTCAGCAATTTTCGTGTCACCCTGCCAAGTGCCTACTGGAAAGGCAAGCAATGCAGAAAGGAATCCTATTAAGGAATAGGATGACACCAAGCAGTTCTCTTTTTTTCTATTTAAGATGCCCTTACTATTATGCTGGCATTTAAAGGAGCCCGTGCCCCACACCAGCATGTAAAGCCCAAACTCTGCAGCTCCCATATGTCTGTCAGACAGCCTCAGACTAAAAAAGCACATAAGCAACTCAAAGGCAGGTGAGGAGAAAAGCCTCCCCCTAATGCTTGTCTTACCCATACCATTTCATAGTTTACAAGAAGCCTGGTCAAAAAGGCAGAGCTCAGCATTGGAAAGATGCAAGCCTGAGCTCATCGCTGCTGTGAGGGGGCCGCTACAGTCCTTCACCAGGGTGGTATTTGACTGGTGGTACCCACACAAACAGCCACTTAATGGCGAGTTACCTGTTTCAACGATCACACTAAACAAAGCACAATTTGAGTTAACTTGGCAGTTTGTAATGTATTTGTCGCTGGTCTCGTCCCTCTTCAGGTTGTTGTAGCTGGCGATATCTCGACTTACCGCTTGAAGAGGGCTCTTGGGAAGTCATCTTGCCAGGCTAACTGTGGGAGAATGGTATTTCAAAGGGACGGATGAAAAATCATTTTTTCCTCAACATTCATGCAGTGGATAACTTGGTAAGGGCCACTTCAGTTTGAAATTGCAAGCTCCACGTCTCCTCCTGCCTCAGGAGCTGTAAACAGAGGATACAGTGCAGGCTCCAGCACTTCTAGCTTAAAAACCTGGGTGAGTCGAATGCCTGATCCTGCTGATTATTTTGTCTCTCGTTTGGCCACAGGACAGGGTTTTGGGACCCTCAGGCACATCAGGTAAGAGACACCTATTTTTTGGTTTCTCATGTGAGGGACTCCTGGCTCAAATCCTTGGGTCGTATTAATCAGTCAGACGTGATTTACCCATCTCTATGGGAGGCAGGCTGGCACTAAGCAGCTCCCTTTCATCTATCCATCAGTTGCCAGGCAAACTCTGGAGAAGGCAAAGAGAATCAGCAAACAGGGTAATTTCAGCACAAATTTGAAGAAGTCATCTGAGAAACTTCCATTTTCAGAAGACATCAAGGCAGTGCTGGCTGGCAGCACGAGCGTGGCTCTCAGCTGTGGTGGATGGGCTCTATTTTCTTGTCTTCCAAAAAGACTTCTTCAGAATGATATACAAGTGGTAACGAAGCTAAAAGAAACAAAACCATGTTTGGAAGTGCCATCACAGATGCAATGAAGAATAACATATAGCAGTTTCGAACAATCTTCCTTAGGAAGCATAGCTACTCCCCTGTGGGAAAGAATGAAAATGGCCACGCGGAGACTAGACAAGGCAGAAAATTGGGGAAATACTTAACTACTGATTTGGAAGTTTACATGAAGGATCAAAAGAAGATTGTAGGGATAGACAGTGAGTGCATCCCTGCCAAGGAAGTTGTAGAAAATATTTCTGCAGAGGTAGTCGGTCAAGTTGAGTAGGAGCAAGTGTGTATATATGATCTTAAAAGGCTCCTCCTGTCCTGTGAACAGAAGAAGTCAGAAAATTCTGCATATGTAACCACCACCTAGGTAAATGGTGTGAGGGTTTTGGTTGTAGTTCAAAACCATGTTGTTGAGAGCAAAATTACAAAAGCATCCACTTACACAAAGGGATGAAATGATTTAATTGCTTATACACTTCTGCTAGAAGTCGGATAATAAATGAGAGGAATTAGAATTGCTGATTTATGAGCATAAATTTGACTTGGTTGATATTACTGGGGAAACTCACATGATCAGAATGTAAAAATGAATACTTACAACCCAGCTCAGAGGGCTCAAGTGGGCAAAAAAGAAAGGGTGTGGTACGCTGTCTCGAAACCTCATGACCTCCGCAAGTCTGTGCAAATCAGATGGAAAAGATTTCGACTGCTGGTAGATGTATGCTCTTACAAATAAACTAGAAGGCGGTGAGCTATTTGGTGCCTGCTACACAGCACCAAAACACTGCAAAAAACAGGATGACCAGCTTCTTTAAAGACTTATTTATCATGTGTTGGTAAAAAAAGCTGTGTTAACATATGGGACTTCAATCTGAATGGCATATGCTGGTGTTCTCAGGCTACCAGCACTAAAAAGTCCTCAGAATTTAAAAAAATACAGGCATCCAATTTCCTAACTCAACCCAGCTTGGGTTGGACTGCCTAATGACAGATACAGAGGAACTGATCCCAGATGTAAAAATTAATGGTTACTCGAATGCCAGTGATCATGACTTGATCATATTTGTTGTCAACATATAGAATCAAGTCCAAAGGAATGTGTGTGTTTACAGGGGTTCTAGTCTGTACGTTCACAAGTATAACTGCTGTTGAAAAAATTTCACTTTCACAATGCTGAAATAATTATGAGCAATATCAGCTACAGAGGAGCCTTTTCACAGTAATCAGAAAAGTCTTAAGAATACATGCCTAGATTTCAAAGGCCACAAATCCACAACCAAGAAAGAAACTGACAGTATTTAAAAATTACTCTTAGTGTTAAAGTAGACATAGAACGAAAACACATTTATTTCAACACAAAGAACTAATGATATAAAGGAAAACTGATAATAACAATTATAAACCAAAAGCTAATAACTGTAGGAAATTGACAAAGGGAGCCAGAAAGGGGAAAAAAAAGAAATCAATGAGGAAAGGATATCTGGGACTTTTAAAAGCATATTGAGAACAAAAATGTTGTCATCTGTTACTGGAGAAAAATAGTAAAAATGTAATAATAATGAGGAAAACATATAAGAATTCAATGAATACCTGTCTTCCTTATTTGGGAAATAGATTTTATACGTGTATTGTCTAAAAATAATGAATCACACTGAATCTCAGCAATGAGTCAAAGGAGTTTAAAACAAGCAGCTAGAAAAGAGAGATATTTTGAAGTCAGTCACTTGGAAAATGTGCATCGAGAGTTTTCAAAGAACGGGCATGGAAAATCTCCACTCATCAGGGACTTGATAGGACTTACAGTACTCTAGAGGACCAAAGCAAAGTAACATTTCTCCAAAATTTAAAACAAGCAGATGGAATCCTCCAGGTGCTGTGAGGACTGTCTGTCTGATCTTGGGTAAGGTAATGGGACGGTTAATCCAAGAATTACGTGTTACAATACAAAAGGAGCAAATACAAATAGCTTCTAGCACTGCGGGTTTACAGGAAATAGATTTCATCACTTTGTGTTTTTTTTAACTGAGATCACAGATCAGGTTGATAAGGGTGATAATGTTGGTATGCTGCACTTAGATTTTTGTAAGGCATGCAATCAGCTTCTCCATACTGTTTTGACTCAGTAGGTAAATGATATAAACTAAAGAAGGCACAAATTAAAATGGATTAAAACTGGCATCTTGTATTGAAAAATGTAACTGCAAAGAGAAGTCTAAAATTGAGCAGGAATAAGTTTTGACTGGACCAACAGCACCAATCCTTAGTCTCATGCTATTTAACATTTTAAATCATCGATTGAAAAAAATACCCAGAATAAAATCATTATTAATAAAGTCTGCAGGTGACAGGGGGACTCTAGAAGAGCTAGATCAAAGAGTGCACAAAGCACTCTGAACCATTTGGCAAACTGTAAAAAAAACCAATATGCACCTCGACGCAACATTGTCATCCAGCCAGGAATGAAGAGTGCCAACCACACCGTAAGACCACCACCCCTACCCTGAGCAACCCAAAATGGTGGTTATTATCAGCCGGTCAGAAAATCTCCCTGCAGCCTGGTAGCTACAAAGCCTAGCGCAGACCTCACATCAACGGAGAGGAGTTTCAAGGAGGAGTGGAGAGGTTATCCTGCCTGTGCCTTTGGCAAAGGTATACAGCTGCTACAGGAATACACGGACAGCCCCGGAGGCAAAAGTTCAAGCAGGAAATTGGTTAATTGTAAAGGATTTAAAGAGCAACAAGAATGGTGAAAGCACTAGAAAACATGCCTTATCGTGAACAATTCACAGACCTCCATCCCTGCAGCTTATCAAAGAAAAGGTGACGGAGGGTCTCGATCAGAGTTTATGGTGACACAGGTCACAAAAAATGAATACTACGGGACGCTTCCCTCTGGGGGATACAGTTGTCAGAAGACCCAATGCTGGAAGCTGAAGCCAGAGAAAAGTACAAATTTCACAGAGAGTTAATTTATCATTGGAATTATTTACCAAAGGGATTGTGGTGCATTTCACAGCACAGGAAAATCTCAAAAATTGCAATTGGTTTGCATTTCTAAAAGGTACGAAGTACTTGAACCGGGATAAATTCACTCAAAGATTTCTGACCTGTCCCTATCTCTTTTCACAGTCAATGATTCATACCTCCTAACTTTCTTCTAGAGCCTTCCCCATATTTCACACGTAATATTTACCAGAATATTTAGCTCCTCCCTCTCTATTTTACTTACCACCTTCTTCTCACCTAAAAGCTGCAAAACATATTTATTTGGTTGCTGCCATGTAGATTACAATTTATTTCACATGCCTGCAGCACTAATTTTCAGAGACAGATTTCACTTATTTCTGTTCTTCAGAATAAATGGTGAGAAATGGCTAATTTGCTACATCACAACATTTTAGGAGGTGAAGATGACGGAAAAAAACCCACCAGCTGTCTGGAAAGTTAGGATATAAATCCAGTCTTTGAATTATTAAGGGCTGTGTTTAAACACAAGGGAAGGAGGTACCACAGTACTTAAATTTAAGCATATGCATATATTTTAGCAAGATGCGGGATTACAGAATTGGGGTTTTTTAACGCTCTTAATTACAAGCCTTACTTTCCCAATTAAATTCTTTAATATTTTTTTTCCCCAACAAACAGCTAATATCCATTTTGCATACATGCAATGAAACAGCCTTTTGCAGCTATCTTCTGGAAAACAGAAAATAATCCATTTTCCCCTTTTCCCCACGTTCCGTTGATATTTTGTGCCAGACTCAAACTGACAGGATTTGTCAGCTACCAACTGGAGATGCTACCAGTTTCCAAATCAGGCGTTATGTGGGCCAACCAGTGGTCTGAAACCTACTGTAAACAGCCCCTAAGCGAGGAGCCAATATGGTAATTTGGGGAAGTGATTTAATGTATTGGCTTCCGGTAGCAAGTCAGACCCCAGGCAAGGAAACACACTGAGAGGGAATTCAGCGTGACACCGAAATTGGGACGGTCGAGAGCAGTTTTCTCTCTGGGGAAGGAAAACGGGCAACGCAGAAGTGTCACTTCAGGCTTGAACAAGTTTCTACCAGCAGAACTTGTCAGGACACTGTCAGGCCGAGCTGACAGCCATAAATCAGCGTACCTCCAAACGAACCGCCAAGCGCGCTTGCTTTATAGGGAGAGGGTCTCCCAGTGACAACAGCCATCTAATGCTCCCTTACCCTAATAACTGCATAATGAAAATAAATCTGAGCAAGTACTCAGGAATGCCCTTTACCCTGCGTTGTTACACTAAGCTGGAGCAATGCCAGGGTTTGGGTGGGTTTTTTTTGTCGTTGTTCTAAAAAGGTTTTGCTCTGCAACCAATTTTGTTTTGTTAAAACAAACAGAGAGGCACTTGCTATTGATCTCCCTGTTAAATAGTCCTGGTAAACATTTTGACTAGCTCTGCAAACTTAATACAGATGTTCGTTCTGCACAGATCACTACCGACAGCTGATACAGGGAGTTAACGCGTGTCCGTGGAGGGGGAAGACAGCAGTACAGACGGAGCTCAAAAGAGAGGGAGCTGCAAAAATAAACAGCTTGTTGGGCTGTGCAGCCACAATACCAATGCTCTCAGGTGTGCGTGTGTGCCTTCATCCCGCGCGTGTGAAGGAAGGGGGGAGATTTCCACTTCTTTACGTGGAAGCACAAGAAAGCCCCCCAGCACGCCTTCGTCTACGACTGCCCCAATAAAAGGACCTCTCTACAAGGGGCTAAACGTGTCAGGGCTCTGTTCAGCAGAAGTTCAATTTCTGGAGGTGCCAGGAGCGGAGGATCCGCAGGCTTACACGCTTTGGCAACAAAAGAGGCTAAACCTGATTCGCGAGATAAAATAAAATAACACAAAAATAAAAAAAGGGGCCTCTCTGTTTGCTCCCGAATGTCTCTCACACTTGGTCTTGGCGCCAGGCCGTCGCCGCTAACCCCCTTCCCTCTGCCTGTTGTTAGGCCGAAGTTGCCCTCCACCCCGGCGACGCTACCGGGGCTGAAGGGATCGGCCTTTGGTTAAAAAAAAGAAAAGCTGAATCTGCAGCTTTGTTTTGGAAGTGTTTTTGTTCCTCAGCGCACCATCTGCAGCAGGGGCTACCTGAGGAAGCCGCCTCGCTTCATCGCCACAGCTTCACTGCGCCCGAGGGGGACAGGCCACGGCGCCAGCTACCAGGGGAGGCCCCCTGGGGATGGGGGCTCGCCTCTCCCAGAAGCCACCCTTTTCCCAAATGGCTCCTCAAATAATTTCCCACCCACAAAGTTACCTGTGGCTGTACCTGCTGTGGCTGCCCAGGCGTCGGCCACGTTGTGAGGAGAGGCGGGAGCTGCCTGGCTTTGGGCCGGTTGCAATGGCTGCACTGCAGAGCACAGCCCCTCAGCCGGGACAGAGGCACCTCAGGGGAAGGGGGTTTCAGAGAGGGCGGAATGGCGCCTGGCAGCGAGGCCTGAGGGAGAAGTGTGAGGGGGAAAAGTGTGAGGAGCGGCCCTGCAAGCCTTAGTGGAGAGGAGGACTAGATGGTGGTGATGCTCCAGGCCTGGGGCAGAGACCGCCATGGTGGGGCAGGGGGAAGGTGTGTGGCGAAGGAGCGGCAGAGAAGGGCTGTTGTGGGCCGACCGCAGCCCCGCGTTTCGTTCCTCCCGTGCCGCTCGGGGCAGAGGAGCGGTCGGAAGCGAAGGGGTGAAGTTGAGCCTGGGAGAATGCAGGGTTTTGGGGAGGGAAGGCGTGGTTTTAATTGGCCTTTGTTTCTCACTATCCAAGCCTATTGCAATCAGCAATAAAGTCATTTTCACCAAGTCAGGTCTGTTTTGGCCGTGATGCTAATTGGTAAGGGATCTCCCTGTCCAACAAGCTTTTCCGTCTTATTTTCTCCCTCCTGTCCTGCTGAGTGAGAGCGCGGCTGGGTGGGCCTTGCCCGGCCAAGGTCACCATACCACTGGCTCACCAGAGGTTGTGAGCAGCAAGCTATGGCACCAGCGCCAAAACCAGACAAGATTTTGAAAGACCCACAGCAGTAGCACCCAGAAGATGACTGGAAAAAGACTGAGGCAAAACAAGGCTATTTGGCTGCCCGAGATCCTCTCACCGCTGCGAGGATCAGCATTCTCCAGGGTCTGGATATCACCTGCTGGTATGCTCAGACTGGAATTTGGGAAACGAAAATACAATCTGTCGTACCTCTTAAGCTAGGGCTCAGCACCCTTCCCAGAGAAACCTGATGTTGGTTTCTTTGAGGTGATCAGACCTCCAGGCACGCACCCCCACAAGAAATTTAAATGAGGAATAACAAATAGGAAGCGATGAAAAGTAAACACACGAAAAATAACTTTCCAGGTGCACGTTCTTGCTAAGATTCATAAAACTTCCTGAACACACAAATATTTGTACACATAACCGAAGATTATCTCAAATGGCAGAGCTGGTTAAAATAGCCTTGCAAAGAAGTGAAGAGCAAAGCCCTACTCATTCATGAATGTATTTATGCATTTGTTTATTACTATGCAGCCAGCTTTAAACCCTACCCAGCAGGGGAGAGACTATATACCTTATGCCTATAGGCCTCGCAATGCTTCCAGTGGGGATGGAAAAACTTCAAAAAAAGTTTGGCATTCAGATCCAGTTTCTCTGCTTATCTGCTGCTAATCCAAACTCTCCCAACATATCAAAAACGTTGAACCGGGCAGGAAACCACACGAGAACAGGTTTTCCTACAGGATTTCTGGCATTTCTACATTAGATTCCAGATGGAAACACCCATGAGAACAGCTTCTATCCTGGTATTTTTGGCACATTCAGTTCCAATCCTATCCGGAAACCTGAATTGGGAAGGGAAAGAAAAAAAACTCACACAAAACAAAAAGCACCAACCGTTTGTCCCAATATTTCAGAACCTGAAGAAAGGTTTATCATTTGAGCTGGGTTTGCTGGGTTTTAATATTAGGAAGCAGGAGACAACATTCTCAGTTTTATTTTCAGTTGTTTGTCTGTCCTTACTCCCAGTTTCGTGCATCCCCAAAAAGAAACACTAGTGTTCAACTAGTTTTGCTAGTGTTTAACTAGCAAAACTAGAAACGACCGCCTACCTCAAAATGAGTGTGGATGCTACCCCCAAAAAATTTGGGGTGCATCCAAATTACTTTCCTCCTTTCTATGCACAAATGAATGTCAGACACCAAAAAATAAAGGCATTCTTTGAAACTTCTGAAATAAAGGATTTGAAAGGGGTTATCCATGGCTACAACTGAAGTCATGCTTTTTTGCCAGTCAGAGTGGATTTTTCTAAAAGGTGAATGAATTCTCCACATTTCCTGCAGTCCATTTTTGTTCATTTATCCAGCTTTGCCACTCTCTCTAGATTGGCAGCTGCTTCCAAAGACAATAACTTCAGCAATAACAACTTTGAGCAGAACCTTTCCAAAATTATATTCAGTCCTGCTCAGTGATTTTTGTTATCAAGGGGTTATTCAATATCAGCCTTTTTCTTATTTCTTTATTGTCATTGAAAGCCTATGTATTTTGTTCTTGACACTGTCCGATTTTTCCTCTCTGACCTCCCAGCCCTGCCCTTGCTTTTTGCACTGCTGCCTACACTGGGAGAAAACAGAAAGAACGTTCAAGACTGTGTCATCAGTTAGTTCATTAGCAGCTCACCTCAATATCCTCACCCTTCTGTGATTTTTTAAGATGAACGCTACATAAATCTACAGCAAAGGCAGCGAAGAAAAAAAACCCTGCTGCTTGACTCAAATAGCCCATTTCAAGCTGCGTCCAGAGGTCTCAAAAACCCCAAACCTCTTTTCTTAAAGCCCCGTGGATACATGTTCACAAACCGCCGAATTCTGCCACCTTTGTACCTTACTCCATGAGTAATGCTATTGAAGAAGGTGGTACTCTTCAATAAGGAATAAGGAAGCAGCACCAGGCCCTCCCTTCTTGCTCCCCAGCCATTGACTGCTTTGAGCTGGAAATAGTACCTTTGACCCCCTCTTGAAGTACAAAGGATTTGCTTGTGTTTAAATTTTTAAACTTTTTTTTTCCCCTGAAGAAATGCTGCCGCATCTACTCGCATGTACATCAGTTCCCTCTGCTGGCAGCATTAATTAAGCTATTCCTTTAATTCACCAGGTAGATTGTGGATTTGGAAAGGAAGATGTGCTCCGCGTGGTGGGAATATGTGGTCACCTGTAGGGTGTTACGCTCTTGCGCGTTATAGCACAAATGATAGCGCACTGGTTCTTACTAGTGTACTAGCTCTTCTCTCTACCTTTTTAAAACTCACTGACCATGCTGCGGTACAGGGCAGATACTGAACATTATCTTAATGCATTTTTGTCCTTAACTGTAGCAGCAAGTGGGAAACTGAAGAGCAATGACTCCTGAAGCAGCTCAGGCAAACACGTGCTGCATCAACCCTTGAGCTCTCTGCTTCACGGCTGGGGTGAGCATACAGCCTCTCCTCAACCGGGGCAGCTCTTTCAAAGGGGCTGGATGGTCCATCAGGCTCCTTTTACTCCTTCATGTACCCAGAGGCTACTCTAAAGCAATGCTGGTTCAAAATGTGCTTAAAATCATTTGGCCATTCTTCTACCTTTTTTTTCCCCCTCTAGTTAAAGCAGACTGATTTTGTCCTGCCACAGGTAATGTTTTCCTCCTGTGATATCAAGGCAGAGGAAGAAGACATTCACTGTATTTGGGTGCTTAAGGAAGACACAGAATGAAAGAGAACCACTTGTCATTTAAAAACAACAACGAGAACAACTCCCCCAAAGAGAACAGATAAAAGATTTCCCCTTTGGACCCAAGCCATCAGTATTTAGCAAAAAGCAGCAAAAGTCTTTCAATTTTCTAAGCAAATGGTGGGTAGAACCATCTCGTAGCTCTCTGCAGTTTTTCCAGTAGTTTCAGCAGCAATGTTTGGGATTTAAAACCATCGCTTAAAATCTCCGCTTTGGACCAAGCCAAATAAACCTGCACGAGTATAGTGACTGATAAAACCATTCCTGGAAATGGAGTTTTTCTAGTGCAAGTACAAGTGGAAAGACAACGTAGAAATTGGTACGAAAAACAACAACAGCCTATATTCACCTGAATTTGCATATGCAAATGTGGGAGCATAAAGTTAAAGACCTGTTCCGCACCTCAGTTTACACATGCCTCTCACTTCTAACTGGCGTGGATAAGATGCCCTCAATGCACACAATTTCTTGGAATTTTCATAAAGTGTCCTTATTGGGGATTTTCTTTTCTTTTTTTTTTTTTTTTTAATCTAGGTTGTATTTCTAAAAGATAACGTACAAAAATGTTGTATTTGACCCCAGTGTTCTGATTAAATGCATTACAAGACCTGCAGTCATATTTAGAGGAGAAAAAAAAACCTCTTGCTCACGCAGCTGCATGAGTTCCAGTTTGAGGAATAAAATTGTTTATTTCTGATTCTTCCAGGAGCTTTTACAGACTGATCAAGTGTCAAGACATGGTAGTTGACTCAAAGGTAACATAGATATTGCCTCATAATATCTTTAGGACCTGAATCAAATCTTGAGATACTTTGAAACTATGGGAGTATAATGAAAATACATTTCTTTCTTTGTATTATCCTTTGTAATGGGGAGCTTTACATTTCCTTTCTAGCAACTATGATGTACATTGTACTATCAAGGCATTTTTAGGGACCATTTACCTGAATACAATTTGTGTGTAAGGTGTCTGAGAGCCAACCTGGATTTATGCTTCCTGGTCCTTGTAATAAGTGAACAGATTTCTTTTTTTCCCCCCATCAATATAAATGTCAGAAAGTTCTTCAATTGTTCTATAAGGGAGAAAAACATCCTTTTTCAAATGAAAGAAACGGCTATGGGCTAGGTTTTGGTGTTGCTGGAAGCTCTGTTGAGCCCCCCAGCTCCAGGAGCAATGCATGCAAGGACACGCGTGCCCACAGGGTACGTCCCAACATCTCTCCCCCCAACCAGGAGGGCTCATCCACTACCTGGGTTTGGTTGCCCACTGCGTTGCCCACTGAACTGGGGAAAGTCCTTGAGGTGACAGAGTGGTTTTTGCAAAGCACGTTGGGACCCTGCCGCAAAAGCAGCTTTTTGGGAAGAATATTCTTGCCTTTTAAAAAAGCATGGTTGTAGCAATTTGCCTAAATCATGTTTTCCCTTGGTATTTCTTGGACTCTGAAAACCCTAATGCAGTCCAGCTCTTCTGAAGTGCTACGCTGGGATTTTTGTACATGCACCCAGGCCCATCTGGATTCCCATACAGGCCAGGTATGCGGCATAAATAGCCCAAATTCAGCCTATCCGGGGCATTATTAGATTAGCTCCTGTATTTGTGCACGCAGGCACTCACACATACAAATTTCTGAAAAAATTCTTCTAAGAAAAAACAAATATTTTATGACAACCGACTTCCCAAACTACAATATCAATTCCTGCTTTGTACCTTCTTCTCATGGTGAGCGACTGGGGTGATGTCTAACATGTGTCTACCCAAGGCAATATCTTTTTGATATCACGCAGTGGAAATGGCAGAATCTGGCTCTTTAGTGACCATGACATCCAAAAATTGGATGCAGGAATTCACCTCTCTTTCATAGGTTAAATGAATATTCTGCGAGTATCGATTGTTCAGTTCTTCCAGTGGAAGATGAATGTGATCGGCATCGATAATCAGAAAAAATATCATCTACATACCCCTCATATGCAGATAGTGGCTGTTCAATACCAGTCGGCAGCACAGCTTCCTGGTGTGACAGGAAAATATCTGCAGCAATTGAGGATTAACAGAGGCCATTGCTACATCAGTGTTTTGTTTGTAATAGTTTCCATTCTATCAGAAATAACTGGTTGCACATTTCTGTGTCTGACATTAAAATTCACCATTGAAATCTCGTTCGGTAATAATAAAGCCCCTGCAAGAGTCTCTACAAACACACTAGACTCCAAATTAAAGAGCAAGTGTATTGTTAGGGTTTGCATGGATCTTTTTTGAATTAGTGCTAGGTGAACAATAAATAAAATTCCAGGAGAAGTTCCCCAAGCTGATATGCATTCAAGGTATTATCTTTGCTCTCTACTGTATGCGCTTCTGGGTGAAAAAATTCTAATTGCACTTCCATTCAAAAATCAACCGTGGGAATAAGGAATCATGCTCATTTTATGCACAGCAGCCCGAAGGCCTTATCCTTAAAACAAATTACAGCGCCTCCTATGCAACTCACACTCTGAAGCTAATTCTAACCCTAAAGCAAAACTCCAAAATTAAACTTTAATCTGCGATCTAAACAATTTTGTGTTTGTGATCAATCTTGGTGGGGTGGATTTTAATATATATGTGTGTGTGTGTGTGTGCACGCATGTGTGTGGGTGTGTGCGTGTGTGTATATATAAAAATACAAAACGCTAAGGTAATTGTTATCGCAGATGAAGACGGAACATTAAATACCCTGCTCAGTAAGACTGAGACAAAATACATACAGGGAAGAGAGGGAATAAAGCTGTTAAGCACACACTCCTGTATGTAACAGAGTCCTGGACTTGCAAGCAGCAAGAGCTTAAATTCCACCACATGTATCATATTTACTACGTTCTGCCAAAGAAATAGGCAGTCTGCCATGCCATTAAAGCAATTACTCTTACCCTCTCAGATATGTAGAAATTAGATTCTGCTCCTTGAAATCATACGCTGGGGGAAGTCGAGAACAAGGGAGGGGGAGTAGGAGGAGGAGAGGCGGAAAGGCATCGGTTCCTCCCAGAAAGGAAAATCACCGCCTGGGCAGGGAAAGGCTTTGGGCCAGCAAGAGTTAAAGGAGTTCGAAGTGTACGCTCTGTCTCTCCCCAACTTGGTGCAGTGACTCTGCATCCTGCAGGAACCTGTTCAGATGCTCTGATAAGTCAGACAGAATTCATGGGAGATTACCACACAGCTCCTGCCAAGCTGTGCTGCAGCGCGGGTAATAGATATGCTCCAGTACTAAATCCTAAAAGGCCCTGCTACATCTGTCAAGCATGCCCTGGAAAAGCACCCTCAGTTCAGATGTTATCACTGCTCTGCCTGCATCAGAAGATTTAGTGTCCACCCTGGAGGTTGCTTTTGCCGCACAGTTTTCAGGGGCAAAACAACAAGGAAGAAAGATGAGAGAAAAAAGGCAAATTATTCTTGCTTAAAGCAAAAGGAATAAAGTGATGTGCTTGCAGACTAGTTCAGCTTCTCACCCTGCATCCAGAAGG
This sequence comes from Chroicocephalus ridibundus, assembly GCF_963924245.1. Classification (NCBI taxonomy): domain Eukaryota; kingdom Metazoa; phylum Chordata; class Aves; order Charadriiformes; family Laridae; genus Chroicocephalus; species Chroicocephalus ridibundus. The sequence goes on from NC_086286.1 coordinate 2,093,849, forward strand.
TCCCAAATCCCACATTAAGATGGTACTGATGTTCTAAGCTGATTAGCTCGGACGTGTTCGGCTCCCTGGACTGTGACACCATGAAGATGATCTTCTGTAGAGCCACTCTTTCCCAAGGAAAGCTGAACAACAAACCCAGCGGGGGGCCACAGGCGGCGGATAGACGATGCCTGCCTTTGATAATTAACTTTAAAACTGGTTCCAGAAAAGCTGCTCTGACACAAAATGAACTTCGCAGAGCGCTGCTTATGAAACAATTGCTGCTCCTCCCATTAGCCACGTAAGCAGGGATTTGGCCAAAAAGCGTTCTAATGTTATTTATCATTTTACACCAACGAAAAAATAGGT
>NC_086286.1:2099196-2136696 GCF_963924245.1 Chroicocephalus ridibundus
CAGGTACCTTGCTGGTGTCTTTCGGTTGTTGGTTAGAGGAAGCCTGCCTTCATTACCAGGGCTCCCCCTTTCACGCTAATATTAAATTAATTATCAACCTTCCTGCTGTCTTATTTAGAACACACCAAAGCATACATCGAGATTGGGTATTTCTCAGCTGGTACAGGGAAGTGACACCTAATCTTGTAATGCTTTTCCATAAATGAGTGAAGAGTTCACAGCGAATACTGTAATTGGGGAGTTAAGCCCGATTCCCAGCCCTATATTGTCTATGAATAGACAGGAAGACAGAGTGGATGAGAATGCCGGGGTTATCGAGTCCATTTCCTAACTATCACGTAAATGAGATTATCCCTTCCACAAGCTGATCTAGCGTTATCTCTGAACACACTACTGTTCTTGTCCCCGTTACTCCGACTGGAAGCCTTTTCCAGAAACTCCTTCATCTGATCGCCAGGAATCTTTTTCCAATTTCATATCTATATTCCATCAAGCCCAGGCTATAGCTGGTTTCTTTTGCATCGGCATTGCACGTGCACTTAGGGACTGTCCCAATGCATTTATTGACAGCGATCGCACCCCTTCTGTGCTTCTGTTTTGATATGCTAACTCTCCTTTTGTCTATTCTCATAACACAAAGTTTCCCGGTCCTCTTTCATCCCACCGGCGCTTCCCTGCACTCCTCCAGTTCAAATTCCCTCACTGATACCCCGTGCCATGGCCTTCAGCTTTCCATCTCTGTTAAAATAGCTCACCTGCTGCACCTTAGGGACATTTTTCTTATTTCTTTGGTGTCTGAGAGCCATCCTTTCATCCCTGTCTCCTGTTACCAACGAAGTCACATCGTAACAAAAGTTCTTATTTCCTACACGTGTGCCCTGGTCATTTTTCTCATTCAATTTCATGTCGTGACTCCCACTCTAAGCCCCAAGGCCACCCGCTTCCTTTCCTGTGTATTCAGGTTCTCCTTTTTTTCACTGGCAGTGTCTCCAAACTTTGTCAACTCCAACATTTCATTAGCACATTCCTAATTTATGCTCCAAGGTCATTAACGAAAATGTTAAATAAGATGAGTCAGACTGATCCTTGACGAACTCTGCTAATGAGCCCTTCTCCTGCCCTGTGCTTCCCCTTTCACAATCTGTTGCTGTCTCCCCTTTTAGCCATTCCTCACCACTCTCACACGAAGCCCCGTCTCTTCCCGCTTAACTAGATGTTTCCCATGTGGCACTTGATAAAGTGCTTCACTGATGTCCAGACAGATTAGATCTCCTGCATTTCCTTTGTCCGGGGAATGGCTTATTTTACCAGAGAGATGACAACTTACCCTGGTGTGAGCTACCTTTTAAAAATCCAGCTAGAATCCATCCCACTCACCATAAGCTTCCCCAGCCTTTGTTTTTCTCAAGAACATATCCCAAAGCCTTATAATAATATTGAAGTTGCATCAAGAAGCCTATAGGTCCCCAGATTGCTCTTCCAGGCCTAAACAATATATATATATATATATGTATGTATATATGTATGTGTATATATAGATATTTGCTCTTCGGTCCATGCTATATCACCTGTTTGATATACCTATTAAAATATTTGCTTTCGTTTTATATTTCTAGCACATCCAGAAGACAGGGGGAACCTCAGTTCACACAGAATCTTGTGCCTTTTCAAATTACTCAATGAGTGCTTTGATTCATCGTATTTTAACCTATAAACTGCTCATTCACTGTGATTATTCGTTCGAGGATTCGATAGCTAAGATTTAGTATTCAAGCACTATAACGAGCAAACCTACCACAAACCACATGGTACTATTTCCCGAATCATTATTGTGCTCTCAAATTGTGTGCCCTGACATCAGTGAGCTCCACCTGAAACTGCTTTGTTTGCTCAGTTACAAATGAGTTTAAGATACTGATTAACGAACTTGTGTTTGAAAGCCTGAAAATTATTTCCTAGGGATAGCCAAACGGGCACGGACAGGGGAAGAAGCCCTTTTGCAAAAGGCAACGGAAAGGTAATGTGGACCCAGTTAAGGCAATATTCAGACCAGAACTTACTGAAATTGTCATTTCTATTGTACTCCATTTTGTCCAAGTCTTGGTTTCTGAACAAACACCTGTATTTTTACCAGGTACCAATATTAGTAATACAGAGACTTTGCTCATTTTGAAAATAAAAGCAAAAATGAATCCTCTGCTACTTAATCCAAAGGAAGTCCTTCTGGGGTTTGCCTTACTTCGGGCAGGCAGGATTTGCTTTAGGTTAGCCTCACCTGCGGTCTCTTCCTCACACGATCATTCGTAGACCTACCGTCGCCGCGTCCCTCCGCACCCTGCCATGCTGGGCGCATCAGACGCCGCCGCTGTCACCCAGGAGGCCGTGCCACTTTCTGGGTGACGAAAGCCACAGCTCGGCCCACAGCGCGTACCAGCAACCACTTGTAAGAACAGCCATAAAAGGGACTTAAAATACAATCATTTGGGAATTCTCAGTGAAGTTCCTTCCTGAATATTAACTCATTCATTTGGTGCTATTAAATATACCCAAAAAAAAAAAAAAAAAAAAAAGAAACAACATAAACCGGAAGGGTAAAAGCCATTACAGAAAACAGCTTTCATATTCTTTGTGCCACTTGCACTCCCTTACAAAGCAAAGTGCTTGTATTGTACACCGCGGCTCGTGTAAGGACAGGGACAATAGCTTTTCATGCACATTTTACCAGGATTACAACTGCTGCGCCATATATAGAAATGTGTGATAAGTGCATTATCAAAATTATAACTGTATTTTAATCACAGCGTAACAACCTCACGGAACGTCCCTCTACAAGGAAGGCAAACCCAATAATGCTCAAGTCTGAATCTGAATTTTGAGCCCTCTGAGTGTCAGAGAGGGTTCAAAATTAAGTAAAATGAGTTTATCTATCCCTATTTCTATAATAATACTTAGCACTTAGCACTTTTCATCTTCAAAGCACTTTACAAACATTAACTAATTAACTATTAATTGGTAAATTTGAAAAGGTTGATAGGTGAGGTGAGTTTCGGATAAGACCCAGCAATACGGATGTTTAGTTTGTCTGTGAATTACTTAATCATTAGTGAATCATAGAAATTAGAAATGGAAAAGACCTATAGGGTCACCCTGTCCAGCCTGCTGCCATTACAGGACTTTCCCTTACAATATATTCTCAAGTGCTTTGTCTAGTTTAATTAGAAATTATCCAAGCAATGGGGCTTCCTCCATTTCCCTTGGGACAGTCCTCCTTAGTCTAACGTATCTTTCTGTTAGGAGGCTGTAATATTCAACATAAGTTTCAACAAGCCAAAGGAGCTTGTTGCCAGGACAAATTGAGGTATGTTGCTGTGAATTAAGCAGAGCTAAGGAATTAGGCAAAACACTGTAGTGTAAAAAGGATGTTAATATGTACATGGTACCAGAAGGTCTAAACCAGAACGATATAATGAAACAACCACTGCACCTCATCATTTCTCCACATCCTTGGCAACACCCAAGATTCGTGGGTTGTTCTTCTACTTGTGACACTGGAACTGTTCTAACTTCTCTCCGGACATCCCATTTTCCTCTCTGTCTCCTCCTAAAGGCCATTTCGCATGCTTCTCCAAACCCTAGACCCTGTTTTGGCTTTCTGGCTGCCTTACATCTCCTGAAACGCTCATTTTACTTTTGCCAGCCAGATGGATCTGGGTGCTGTCCTAACCCCAAGTAACCCAGGGTTTCCCAACGTCACAAGCCTCCTACATTGCATCATCCATTTTACATGCTGGGGAATCACAGGAAGACGTGAGATATGACACATCAATTGGTCTGTTTAAAACTGTTGTTCGACTGATCTGGATTCCTGAAATAGCATCGCAGGTCTTCACCAAAGACAAACGGGCCTGCTAGTTTGTCCAGATGATCCACTCCGTACAAAACAAGGGCGATTTGAGTTTGGGACTTTTTTTTTTCTTTCTATTTCCTAATGTAAAATCTTTCAGGGGAAAATCTAAATAAACTCCAGCTATATAGTGAACAAAGACAAACATCTGCCACTCGTGAGACTTCCCTTCAGACGACGATAACAGATCACTTCTGGCCAGTTTACTGCAACAAAAATAAAGCTGAGTCTTTAAAGTTCTAAAAATAAACAAACAGAAGTAAATATACTTGACCCGAGACACTCAGATGAGAAACTGGGTCAGGCTGTTTTAATTTGTTATGACCCAGCAAAAGCTGATGAAAGCTTTTACAAGATCGCATTGAGGTCCCCGTCTACAGTAGTGCCTGGACCAGCCATGGCACCTCAGAGCCAGCCTGATCTACCGGGCAAAGGGATGAAAGCGCGAACCAAGACTCTTGAGACTGTGCCAACTCCTCCAGCAAAGCGAGCTGCAAGTACATAAAGGAAAACCTAAAACCGTTTCCTCAAAGGACTTTGAAAGTTCTCCCACATGTGCCGCAACGTCGCTTTCCTCCACCAGCGATTGCAACAGCACCATTAATAATTCCAAGAGTCTGCAAACAACTTGAATCCAAACTTTGAAGCCTCTTTATGCTCTGGAGGAGATATACTTTCAGTCCAGAGGAAAAAAAAAAAAGGGGGAAAAAAAAAAAGCTGTGAGTTCTTCTACAAAATCAGCCAGTTTAGTTTCTTATAATGACATGCAAAACAGCACAAGTTTGAAGATGTATCAGCAATTGTTGTGAATATTTTGTAGTCCTCGATTCAGTATTTACCTGGAGGGACCGTGTTCGCTATATAGAAGTCATCATCTGCCTATCATTTTTCTAGCTTCTGATACTTAAGTAGTTGTCAATTGGACTTGTATTTTTCAAATTATAGAAGAAAATAAATGTTCTCCTTTCTTGTGCACCACAGAAGCACATAGCTAACAGTATTAAATACAGACAATTCAATTGCAAGCTATTAGCATTTTTATTTCATTTCTTAATTTGAAGGGAAACAATCTTGGGGAGGGGGGGCGGAATTGAAAGAGACTATGCATATATAGAAATCAACTTTGGTGCTTCTCTGCCAAAATATTCTCTCTCCCACCAGGGCTGAGATTTTATAAAGCAATGAGTGATGTCTGGGTGCTTTTTTTTTTTGAAGGGTCGTTTCAGAAAGGGCCACACGCAGCCCACCTGAAAATGATGCTCCTTCCCGTGTCCCGCCACGCATCTAGAAAAAGATGCAACCAAATGTGGTGGTTCCTTATCCGCACAAGAAATCTCATATCTTCATAAGCCAAAATAGTTTAATGGCATTTTAGTCACATGTGAGTACAGGTGGCAGAGCCTGGCTGAGTTTCTTCAAACTGATAACGGGGATAAAATTACATTCATATATAATTAATACACGCTCAGTCATTTTTAAAGAAAGATATTTTTCAGGCAGACATTCAAAGAGCTGAGTTTTGATTTTCATTGGTGCTAAAACACTCCCCAGAGACGTGTGCGTGAGCACGTGTGCCTGTGTGAGGGAGAGAGAACTTACACACTGCTCAAAATAAGGAAAAAAAAAAAAAAAAAAGCCTTTAAATGTCACTATATACACTTGAATAACACAACTTGACAAGTTGCCAACCCCCCGCCCCAACCAGAAACTACCAGCCCACCAAAGCATATCAGCACAGATGATTATTTTCCAGGTTGCTCTCACAGCCGGTCAATACTCACGCAGACCTGTCCCCTCTCAAAACCCAACTTCTCATTGGGTCGGGTCCCGTGTAAATTAAACAAACCCTTGCCGGACTCTTGGTGTACACTTCACAAACCCCATCCCACCCTTTTGGCACTGTGGGAAGGGACGCCGGGAGGAGGAGAGGACCCTGGCCGCAACAGGGGCGATGGCAGTGGTCAGGCCTGAGCCACGCCGCAGGGTCACGGCGCAAGCGCTCGCCCGGCACGTCCTCGCATTGTCACGTCTTTCGGTGGATGGGACCAACTCCCTACGTTTATTATTTTTTTTTTTCCTCCCCTGAAAATCAAAAAGCGGTTCATGAGTTGGTCGAGAGCCAGCAAAAATGAATAGTAATGAGCCAATTTCAATAGAAATAGGCTCATTACCATGCCAGCGGCTGATAAAACCAAATGCTCTCAATTCTCTCCAGCAAACGAGGTGCTGGAGGCAGTGTCCACCCTCCTGCCTGCAGGAAATAACTCACAATTTCAGAATTAAAAAAATCAAAATACAAGTTGGAGTTTATTCCTATGTTCATACCTCCGTCCCCCTGCAGGGTCGTTTCTAACTAGCTGCCAAAAAAGCTCAGAGCCTTTTTCTTGAAAAGAGGAAAAAAAAATAATAATATATTTTCCGTACATTGTTCACTCCCTGAATGGTAATGGGGAATCCTGTGTAAACTCCAGCAAAAGAGACAGTCTAAGGAGCTTCTTTGAATTCAGCACATTCCTCCGTGCACAACAGGAGGCTACAGGTATTCTTCAGTGCCAGAAACCCACTCGCAACTTCCCAATTGAAAAAATCCCCACACCCCAAAAAAAAAAAAAAAACAAAAAAAAAGAAAGACCCACCCCTAAACCAACCCCCTAACCAAGCAAACATAAACCTCTCAAGCTAAAAACCCTAACCCAAGCAAAAACATAAACATCTCAAGCCTTAAAAATGCCACAAAATGGCAGGAAAGGTGTTGATAAACGAATTACGATGATCCAGAGAAAATAAAGAAACAGAAAAATTATTTCTCCCGCTCTTAATTTCTCCGCGCATTGCCTGACAGTGGTCTGACATGGAGACTGTGGCTAGGTCTGCTTTACCCTGAAGAGCTAAAACAATTCAATTTTTACCCCAAAAGTGATTTGGACCCAGGGACTATGGGCTGGTGCCCTGGGTGGCAGAGAACACCCGAAACACGTTGGTGCCGGGAGGACGGATGGACGGACGGGCACCAGGACACAGAGCGCATCCCCAGGCTGGCGTGCTTTGCCAGTGAAAATTAGCGGAATCGCTCCCCCTTCCCTCCCAAACTTCACAGGGGAAGAAACCAAAGCCAAATTTCAGGAGAGAGAACTCAATCCTGCGGTAAATTGAGTATAAACACCTCCTGTCAGACACATTTCCAAAGCCGAGTAATTAGCAGGGCAGGTTTTTTTACCCAGAGGAAGGAGGGCAGCCTGCACCGTTACCCGGCCGCGCAGATTTCTCCCTTTTTCATTTTTCAGCGCGGGTTCACTATTCGGTGGGCAGCCCCTTTCCCAAAGCCCCCCTCTCCCTGGCAGGGGCAGCCCCCGCCTCCGTCTGCTTGGTCAAGCCGGTAACATTGAGCCTTCAAAAATTATTTCCTCTCCTGCCATAAAATCTTGCCAGGCTTTTCCATTTTAGCAGCTTGAGAGTTTTAACTATCCCCTCTCTGCCCTGCCAGCCATTTAAGCCCTGCAACTACAAGCCGGCTGAGTGGAGTACATCATCTGTAAACTCGCCTTGCCTAGTCAGGGGGTCTGGGGGGCTTTCCGCGGCACTGAAATAGAGCCTTTTAACACTGAACGGTGCAAATTGTCCACTGGGGACAACTTCAAATGTCTCTACAATGCATATTTCGCAGCGCTTACTGGCTGGCTCCGGCTGAGCTGCTACTACTTATTTAGGAGCCTACAAAAACTATTTTATAGATTTTGTTTTGCTAGAGTAAATATTAAGTTTTAAATACATTAAGAAAAATCAGGGCAGGAAGAGAAACAGATTAAATAAACCTTTCAGAGAGACTATTTACTTTGTGTTTGTGCTTTTTTTAACAAACTCCTTTCCCCGAGGTCAAGACACTGACATTTTAGTACACACAGGCTTTAAAAATGAGAAGGCGCTCTCTCGCACACACGCGTACTGAAGGCAGCTCCTCTTGTTAATATTAAACTTTTCTATCTGGTTATGACACTGCCTGATATAATAAAGCGGCGATAGTCTTATTATTCAAGCACTGCTCTGATAAATTATCTACACTAATTCTGGAGCCAAAGTTGTCTGGTTCCAGCTGGTGTGGCTTAGATCTGTCTTAAGTCATTAGGAATCGGTGGAAAACTCTTTTTCAGAGCCCAGATCTGACCCTTTCTTGTACCCAGAACATCTATGTGTGCGTGTGCGTGCGTGCTCACACGCATACAAAACACGTCCTGATTGCTAATCCGCTTCAATTAAGGTTTATCGAGACTATTTTGGCTTGTGGGGTGTTTGTCCCCTTTAATCTCTTCTCTTTCCTTGCCGTTATCTGTGGAAAGGAACACACCGTAACCCAGCATCACCCGCAGAGCAACTCTCCAAAAAGAAAAGCAAGCTGCGACTAATTCAGGCGAGATACCCCAGCTCAGGGGCGGGATTTCGGAGCCGAGTCTCTCTCTCTGCACCGACAGGAATGACGACGTGGCCCAGACTTTCCCCAGACTTCCCTCTGCAATCCTTTACGCCGTCCGTCCTCGGATGTGCACGCACGAAGAGGTTTCCTCCTGGCACTGCCTGACGCAGACGTTCACGCACGGTATTACCCCCGATACGTTTTACAGCTCGGTTGACAGACACAGATAGCGAGCAGCGGCCTCCCTCCTCCCTCGACTGCTCCACGCCGCGCAGGTCTTGGTCTTCAGGCCCATTTGGGGCTGATGGAGCCCACGGTGCCAGAGGGCTGGTCCCGTGTGAGTTTAGATGTCTCTGTTCAGCCTGCGCATTCACATTTTACTCTGTCTTGCAAAGACGGGGTCTGAAAAGACCCCTGAGATCACTTAACTCGCCTCCTTGCCAGCAGGGGGTTGTTGCCCTACAATTCCTTTCTCGGCAGATTACCCTGCCTGGGTTTAAAGGTCCCCCAGCTGTAGTTCAGTCAAACCCAAGCCATTGGGCTCGGTTCGAGAGTAAATGGATGAAATGCTAGCGCCTGCACACAAAGCCAGACCAGGCGGTCAACGGGCCCTTCCTGAGCTTCAAATCTGCGAGCGTGAGGAGCAACGGAGCCTCCACCGCTTCATCCCAGCAGTGACTCAGCAACCTCAGACATCTCTCCATCCAGGAATTTTATTCTCAGTATTTGTAACTTCGGCCGATTCTCTATCATTTGCCGTCACTTCTCTTTCCCCCTCTGTGCTCTCCCCAGTCACACTCTGCCCACATCTTTCCTTCACAACCAGCCCCTTCAGCCCCCGCCACCACCCACACGCAGCCCCGATGTGTTTGGGCACTTTTTTTGCTGCCACATCTGCACACACGCTCCCGTCGCCTGAGGACGATCTCAAGGCTTCACTGGAGGCTCTGGCGGCTGCAAGATTTTTCCACGTTAAATCTCTGATTGCCATTTACTCATGTGTCTCATCTTTCCGTTCTCCCTGTATCATTCCATATTTGCGTCTCCTGCCCATTTGATATCATCTGCGAGTACTTTCCTTATTCTGGATCATTAATGAAGATGTTAATTAACGCGAGAGCTCATGCTGCGGTAACTCACCAGAAGCCTCTTCGCAGCTCCGCGTCTCTCTTTTGCCTTTGGTTCTGGTCCCTCCACCGGTGTCCAGGGCACGCGGCGGGGTTTGCCCTCCTGCAAACGTCAGAGAGATGACATAAATGCGATGCGAGAGATTCGGGAATGCCCCTTCCTGCCCTCGCTGGCTCCCTGAAAAAGCACGTGTGTCCCCTCACCCTGCTCCTGCCCGTTTCTCACCCTGCCCATCTAAGGGGGGGGCAGTCGGCGGGGCAGGGTGGGACAGGGAGGATGGTGTACGACACGCCGCAGGAGCGCACGGCGATGCCGGCAGCAGCGCTGTCAGCTTCTGCGTTAAAACGTCCTTCTCTCTTCCTCGGGCAAACACGAGCCTCCATTCGTACACACGCGGGATTAAACAGGGGGCAAACCTGCGGGTGAGGCTTGCGGCGAGAAGGCAGAGCAGAGCCATCGCCCAGGGAATCCGGGCGACACACACGTGTAAAGCTGTGGCACGTACATGTGTGAGGAACTGTTGGTTCCCCACAGTGATTACGAGGTTATTAACGCAAACAGAAAATTACGGTTTGCTCAAGTTTCCCAGGAAGCCTCGCCTAAGAGATCCCAGCAGCTCACCCAGCGTGTCCCTCTGTCCCCAACTGGTTCACATTAGCCTGTTCACACGCGGACCCAGACTCTTTCCCAGACAAACCTGCCCCAGCCGTGCATTTTTACAAACACAAAGTACATTGTTTTCACCTCTTTAAAGACGCAAACTCCCTTTACAGATACAGAATCTCAGCAGAGCCGAACCCTTTTAGAACAGCTCGGGCAGCACCCTGGCTGCATCTCTCCCAGGTGAGTTATCAGAAAGCATCTCACAAGAGAAGCAATTAATGGAGACCTCTACATAACATTATTTTTGCATGCGGAGAAAGCTCACAGGCGTGCCACTGCCCGAAAACAGCCCTTTTTTCCGAGGAAAGACGAGTCAGGAGGAAAGGGCAGGTCGGCAAAGCACGCTGGAGGTCACCTCCGTACAAACCCCGGCTTGTTCGCAGCTCGCACCTGCACCGACGCGCAGACCCGACGGGGCCGGCTCCATTGATACAGCCCTCTGCCCTGCGCCATGGGGGCGGCCGCCACCTCCCTCTCAACTGTAACAAAAGGCAACGGAAGGGAAGATTTTTTTATTTTTTTTTATTTTATTTTTTTTCTCCCATCCCTAGTAGAAGGTCGAGTTTCTCTCCCTCCAACGTCGTGCTTCTGAAAAGACTAATTGGGCCTTAAAGATTGCAGGTGTCCTGCCCAGCGAGCGCAGCGGCGCGCGCTCCCCGCGAGCTCAAGGATGCCTGCAGAAAGTAGCTTCTTTATGCCACCCGTTGGTTTTTGCCCGGACCCTTCCCAGACACCCAGATGCAGGCACAGAAAGAATAAAACAACACAGGGGAAAATTTTCCCCCTGGGGCGGTCGGCTGCCCCCATCAGTGGGACAAGCCTTTTGGAAGGGTTTTTTTCCCCGCCGTGCACCAACTTGCTGGCCACCGCCATTAACTGCCAGGTATAATATATATGTAAGGGCGAACAAGGCTATTTGCTTGTCTTCGCTCCCCTCCCGCCCTCGTTTTGTTTGGGTTTTGACTTAGCATCAAGTTTATTTAAAGTCTTAAGGCTCTCCCTCTCCACCCTCCTGCTGCTTGCCGGAGTTTTTCCGTGCGGATCACGCGCCAGCAGAGCCTCGCCGGGGCTGGGAGGCGATGGCCAAGGCCAGCAGACGCTTGCTGAAGGCAGCGTGCCACCGAGGGCGGCAGCAGAGACGTGCGGTGTCAGAACAACCCGCTGCAGCGGTTCAGCTAAGCCGTTACCTGTCCCGGCCCCGACACACACCCCGAAAAACCCCAGGCACTTCACAAGTCCCTCCATTTAGTTTTAGCCGTTAACTGTTTTTGTATAACCCTCCTCCTTCCTCTCCCTCTGTTCCCCAGGTTCAGCTGTCTCGATCTCCCACCAGCTCTCCCTTCAACCTCTGATATCTTTCTTTAAAAATACCCAGCGAGGTCAAGCCATGTTTCCAAGGCACCACGTTCCCTTTCCGAAGCAGGAGGGAAGGAGGGCCTGACGAGCCGCCCGCCCCCTCCGCCGCCCGCCGGCGGGCAGGAGAACCCCCGCGCACGCAGCAGCAAAGATCCGGCCGTAAAGAGATGAACTTTGTCCCGGCACAACGCTGGGGGTCAGGGATGCCAGAGGTCACCCTGGATTAAAGTTTTTGATTTTTCCAAAGGGAGTGCACTGGAGGCGAAGCGCTGTGCGAGAAGGGGATAAAGATTTTTTTTATTTTTTTTTTTTCCCTCTGAATTGCTCAATATGTTGGCCTCCCCTATATTGCCAATAAAAACGTCATTAGGATCTGTTTCAGTGCTTTCATGCTGCACATCCACCAAATTTATACAAGGAAAAAACAAATCAGTTAGGGGTATCGGCTCTCTCTGCAAAGACCCTCGGAGCAGGTACTGGCCATCATTAAACCACTCCAAAACCAAGGATTCAACATGTGACTTTCAGGGATCCTCCACTCCCTCCTCCAAATCTGCAAGGAAAATGAATGGTTTGAGCTTTCTCTTCTTAAAAGCCTGATGTTCCCTGCTACTACACAACCCCGTGGTGGACAACAAGGGCATCCCCCTTGCTCGGCCCTGAGCCAGCAAACACACCAAAAACCCTACGAGCAGGATGAAATACGGTCATGGGCGGATCCACCTGGCTGGGACATCCGTGTGGTGGTGCCGTCGAAAGCTAAAGAGCTATTTCTCTTTCTCTTACCCGGGAGCTAATTAAGGCAGAGTTCCCCAATCTGGATGTCAGGCTGAAAAGAGGCGGCTGCCACAGCAGAGCCACCACCACGGGCAGGGTGAAAGCCCTCCTTCATCGCAAATGCAACCATCAACATCCAGGCCAGGGCTTCAGTGCCCCCAACAGAAAATAAACACAAGTGCTCCTGGAGACTTAAAGATGCTGAGGAGCGGCAAAGCAAATTCGAACCTCTCCCTTCACAAGGTTGGGTTTAAGCCTCCACCTCCGCCAGAAGTACCTGCGTCAGTGAAAAGCCGCATGGGTTACATCTCTCCAGTGTCCTCCTGGAGGTACCAGGTAAGTTTTAAACAGCCACAAAAACTGTATGACAGAGTCTCCATCGATTTGACAGTCGCCCCTGTGGAGCTGCTGGGGCTGAAGGTAATTTGGTGCTCCTAAAGAGGGGCAGCGCCAGTGCTTTGAAAGGGAAATGGTTTTTTTACATCATTTCAAGCAACGCGACAAAAAGCTTTTGATTTTGAATGCAAGCATCCGGCTATCCCGTGGTGCTCGAACAGCCAGGACATATTTTAGGGGGAAAGATCTCCACCTGCCCCGGGTGAATTGCGTCTAATGTTTTGAGGAGGATTTGATGAAGGAGTCAAGCAGCAAACAATAAAAGAGTGAAACTTAATAAATAAATAAATAAATACGCAGCCCTAAAGGCCTGAGCCTTTTCAATTTCTCTCGATTTCCGGGGAGATTGCCATCTCTCATGTCCTACCTGAATCCGGCAGCTGATAACTATTGCAAAACAAATGTTGACAAGGGAGTGCACGGCAGACACCAGCGAGGCACTGGAGGCATCCGGGGAGGGCAGCAGGAGAGCAGCAGCATCTCCACGACCCTGCTACAGGAGACGGCGTTGGCCATCAGCAACCGTCAGCGTTTTCCTGCATGAAGAAAACCCAGCGCCCTGCCAATATCATCCTCCCAGGCTTCAGCCAGGCGCCTGGGTACCAGATCAAGATTCCCGGCCCAAACGGTGCCAACTGAAGCTCCAAAGGCAGCTGCCCCGCACCCAGCGCCCCCTGCCCTCCCTCCCGCACCGCCACGGTTTCCACCGTGTGGCTGGCAGGCCACTGCAGGAGGGCAGCCTCCTTGCAAAGCTCGCACCGAGGTCACCAAAGCTAAACCTTCAAAATGCCGACACGGCTAAATAAAAGAGCTTCTCTTCCCTTCCCTCCAAAGGAAACAAAATTTAGCGTGATAAATGGCCATCTTAAACCCATGTAATCATTTTAACGCAACGAAACGAGATTTGCTGGAGTTACTCCAGGCTCTAAACTTTTGAGCGGAAGGCGGGGGCGACCCGGCACGATCCAGCGCAGCCGAAGCAGACCTGCCCCAGGGAGCAGGGACGGATCCTGCCTCCCCTTGGAAGCTGCCTCGCCGAGTAACCCGCCCCGAGCCTGCCTTCACAACAGGTCCAAGCTAACACCACGACTGTACGCACCGAGCGCATCATCTGGGAAGCGCAGGAAGCCCAAGAGGGCAGGAGCAAAGGTGGGGATGGCTCAGAAAAACATGCATTTTTAGGGCAGGCTGGATCCTCCGCCCGCAGAACTGGAGAGAGCCGAGCATCCCTATTTCTGCAGAAGTTTACTGCTGGTCTCCGTTTTACGCACTCATCTTTCTCCGTCAGCATCTTGCCTCCGAAGAGAAAAGGAGTCTTTTGGAAACAAAACCGAGTATCTTTGTATTTTGCCACTCAGGGAGGGCAGGATCCGGTGCAATTTAAAGCCCACGCGCAAGTGGGGAATTGCAAACCGTCCACTTCCTTTCCAGGGACAAAAAAAAAACAAAACCCTTAGCTGAACCAATATGCTTTTTTCCATATTTAATAATTTGATTTTGAAGGCTAGTCATATCAAAGAGCAAAATATTCAATATCGTTAATTCAGTTTTGCAAAATATATTCTTAATTTAAAAATGATTTTGCTCGGAGTGGTAGTGTAGTAATAAAGCAGGTATTGACCAGATCTTATTGATTGTGCTGTCCTCGGGCAAGGAACACTGACCTTGCTCACACTCTTATTGCTTACGCTTTCCCTGGCCTTCTTCATCTATGCCCGCTCAATAATATATTATTAATATATATTTTTAGCAAAAACTGTATGTTACAAGGTTAGGGCTTCTTAGTGATTTTTTTTTTTTTCCTCCGTGCTGGCTCTGCCTTTGGGGTTCTTCAGGGAAGAAAAGATTTTGCAGCCAAGTTGCTCCCGGGCTGTTGTTCACAAACACCTTCCAACCAAGTTGCTTTGCGGAGCCGACGGAGGCCAGGCACGCTTCTCCCCTCTCTTTTTAATTGAAAGATTGTTCGGTTGCCAGTGCCTTATGGGACCAAAATTCACTGAGTAAATATAGTCAAGGGAAGAGCTATACCTCAGGTACTTAAAAGAAAGATAGCACATATTTCCAGTGAGATCAAGAGTTAATAATGCAATTTAATTGTTGTTCGTTCTTTGGAGATAATTATAACTGATTGGGGGGCTCGATTCACCATTGCCTTGCACTTGAGACTGTCCTTTACACCTAACTCAAGGTGGGTTTTAGAGCGGGGGACAGACGTGCTGGCCCTGCCAGACCACGCTCCCGCCCCCTCCCAGCGTGGCCGCCGTCGGGTGCCCACCTCGCCAGCACCCGCAGCCTGCCTCCAGCGTCCTCCTTTGACCACGCTGTGCTCTCAGATGCCACAAGAGTCTCCAAAACCTGTCAGACAGAAGCAGTTTTGCGGCCACAGAACCCAGACCCGGCCCAAGCTCCAAGACTTGCTTTGGGTCTACGTCTTTTTACTGGCGCAACATTAAATACGAAAGCAGAGAAGAAGCGTATCTAAACGATGCACTGATCCAGTTTTCTTCATGGCATTTTATCCATTATTGACTGACTTTTATTAGGCACTAGAAAAGCGAACCGAGAGCAAAAGAAAAAAAAATTAAAAAAAAAAAATCAACAGAAGGAGCAACGCCAGCTGCTGATTTGCAGCCCTTGCATGGGAGGCATCAGGGCAGAAGTCTGCAAACAGGGCTGTCTTGGAGCAATAAACAAAATAAACTGGTTACAGATCGAGGTCCGGAACAGACAGTTACGCTCAGTCCCTTTGGCTGGTTAATTCTGTGAGCCACCTATTTCCCTCGTGCAGTAGCAGGAGTCATCTGGAAAAGCAGCGGAAGGACCTGGGATGTACCTGCAGGACGCGGTGCCGCTCGCCATGGAGCCCACAACGTGCACTGGTATTTGCATGTGCAGCTCGTCACTGGGAGCCGAATGTTCAATGATACTTTTGTATGAATGACACTATGAAAAAAAAAAAAAAAAAAATTGTATCGCATTGTATTACCAGCCATTGAGGGCTCTTTTGTTTAGTTTGATAATATTACATGTTTAATAAAACACTGTTGAATTTTGATTGCATCTTGTGAGCACAGTCCTTTATCCTTTCGCCAGCTGGCTGATACAAAAGCTTATTTTCTTTTTAAAGACGTTTTAATTCCCAATCTCCATCCCTCGCTCCCTGGGCGAGCGGGAGCCGGGGGCGCGGGGAAGGCACAAAGCTTAGCCTAACACTGACCCCCTTCGGCCGGGCGCCGGGGGGTGGGCCCGGGATGCCCCCGCGACAAAAGGGGGGCACGCCAGCAGCCGGACAGACGCAGGTGGGGGTGGGAAGGCGTTGGTTGGGTTATTTATGCCTCTAAATGAGTAACAACGAGCAGCCCCGGTGTTGGAGCTCATTACTCCGCCTTGCATCAGCGCGAGAGCGGGCGGAAAGGTGCGCTGCACACACAGCCCTGGCTTTTCCTTCGGATTTTTTACCCTTCAGTGGAAGCGATCAACAAGTTCACCTTGCATTAGAGCTGCATCGATCGGATTTGATTAAATCCCGAACCATGAAAAATTTCATATACTCTCCTTCATGATCAATTTACGTGGGAAGTCCCATTTCGATGCTTCAAGATGCTCGGGCTGTTTCCAGGGGCTCCTGCAGCACCTGAGGAGCTGATGTCCAACCCATGAACCTCTCCCATGCACCCAAGTACCGTCGCCTCCCTGAACCCCCCCTCCCTACCCACGCCAGTAAGTTACATCGTGCCGATGCCCAAGCCCTCAAACTCAACTGTCTGCACCAAAAAAAATTGCTCAGGTAACTCGAGCAAGGTTTTGGGGTTGGGCCAGTGGGGAATTACCAAGAGTGAGCCCAAGCCCAGCCTTTACAGGTCAAGAGAGCTCAATGGCGTGGGCAGGATCAGGCCCTGGGAGCCGTTTCCCAACCAGACTTTGCCAAACCCCGAAATTGGCCAGCTTGCTGCAAGCGTGTCAGTACAGAGCAGAAACATCTCAGTTCAAGCGCTTAGAAGGGCTGCTCTCCAAATAACTCCTCCCTTCGCTCTCTCCAAACTCCCAGCAAGCCAGACACCCAGAAAGAGCTTCCACCAAAATTTTCCTGAGATAGGAAAAAAAAAAAAATGGGTAAAAACACACCCTTCTCCGCTTTCAGCTCTAGTCTATCTCATCAGCCGCGCATCCTGGGCCCGTGTCTAATATTTCTTGAGGTGAGAAAAGAGTTGGCTGGATTATAGGAATACAAATGGATTAATTTGGGGCGGATTAGACGCACAGCAAAATATAAGTTTGCCTTGTATTAGCATAACGGTGTCATAAAAATGTAGATTCGGAGGCAGAGATTATTTGTGGTACCGTTAATATGTTGTTGCTATAGCAAAAGATGTACACAATATTTACGCTGTATTTGACCACATAAAACATGTCGTATACAGACACAATTTTTCATTAGATGAAAGAGAGCCAGAGGGCTCTTCACGCTGCCGGTGCTAGCGCTCCTGATTTTTTCCTTATTTTTTACCTTCAAGAACAAATACAGTTTTAAACCATCATTACTGTATTTGGAACAGTTAATATTTCATATCGTGACATCGCTGCTCAGAGGTAACAGGTTTAGTTGATTACTATTTGTTTATAGTGCTGGAGAAACCTGCAATCATAGAGAACATAAAAGGATTGCAATTAGATCTATTGGTTGAGAGCCGCACTCCTCTGACCCACTGTAAAGTGCTTAGCACTATCAAAGAGATAATGCCTACTTGCAGCTGGCACATCTGTACATAATAACACGGGCTACATTGACACAGCCACTAAAGACTGCCTCTACCCTCTTTAACTAGAAGCAGAAAACAGATCATGCTTTTAAAGAGCCTATCAACAAAAACCCTTCCGTGCTTCGCCAGAATTAGCACGCTCGCCCTGACGAGCGGCTTTTCCTTTTCACGCCTGGTTCTTCAGAGAACGTAAACAGGGTCTTCAAACAAAGGGCCAGGGACGCATCCAGGCTTGGCATCGGGGAGCACCCCTTTCTTGGGTTGCGAGCTTGCACCAGGGATGACTTGTGCCCTCCCGGCTCCCCGGGAAGGTAAATTCGGGGGAGACTTGCACCGGGGGACCGTAAGGAAACCTGCTTTGCCCTCACGGGGTGGGCAGAGCAGGACCTGATCCCACCTCAGTACGTCACGGAGATCCCAACTCCTCATAACGCTCGTTTTAAAGGGAACCGCAAAGCAATTGCCTTACTTTATGTATGAATTCAAATACCGCTCAAGTTTAGGACACGCTTAAATATTTTCTCAACTCGGGGCCTGAACTGGCTAAATCTCACGGGGGAGCATCGCAGATCAACACCGACCAGTCCATCCTCCGCTGCTCCCTTCTCAGATTTAGGAAGATGTTTTTATTGCTATTATTTTATTTTATGGAAAACTTCTCGGCCTTCCCCCCTGCTGCGTTTACCATCCCAAGCAGAACCATGTTTTTGGGACGTAACCTTATCCACCAAGATGCAGAATTTGCTTCGTTAAGGTAAAACCACCTATTCCGGGGAAACAGCCCGAGCTGGAGTCTCACGGTGCCTTCACTGAAGAGTTCCCATTTCTGTTGCAGCTTTAAGTTTAACTGCATAATTACATCCATCCTTTTTCATCATTGCTCAGCGTTGCATCGCCTGCGCAGGATGCAAAGCCCGCTGCAGGCAGCGGAAACCCTCTTGGCTGCAGATCAGGCCTTGGACAAGCAAAACCAAAAAAATCAAGGGAGAAATACCAGCAACAGGTTTCCAGGTGCATTTTCCACTCCTCCAACATCCATCACCCCTTCAAAAATGCCTCGAAATGAGTCCTCGGACAAGGCACAGGCTCAGCTCTGCCCAGCACAGGGCATTGAGGGGCACCAGCTCTGGCTGAGGAGGCGAAAATGCTCCTCAAGCAGACATGTCACCCGTCACGGAGGGTTTGCACCCATGTTCTCTCGTTCCCACAACACCAAGCCAAGCAGGCATTCCAACCAACTGAAAAGCGATACACGTAAAACCAATATAAAAGGCCAAATATGATAAACGTCAAGGTGCAACTAAACTTGCAGTGTTCATCGCCTCGTGCTACCACCAAAGGTAACGGCATAACACACTGTAAAAAGGGATCGCACGACTGTATGGCTGAAGAGATCCCACCTCATCACACCGACAGCAGTAAAGGACTCTCGCTACAAGGGAAATTGCAAATTTCCGCGTGAAACTAAGCTTGAAAAAGCTGCAGTTAAAAAAAAAAAAAAAAAACCAAAACAACCAACCACTAAAATTATGTTTGGATTTGACCTCCTCAAAATATTTGACTGGGATATGGTCAAAATGTTTAATTATAATACAATTTAAGGTGGGTTTTTTCCCAGTTTACTAAACTCAATTTTTGTGTTACAACGTAACTCATAGGTAGTGAAAATATTTTGACTGTTATTGTATTATTACTTCCACCTTGGTCCAAATCAGTTGGCTACTACTCTTATGTTATGACTGAAAGAGTCAAAAGCTTTAGACGTTTATATTTTAACGTTATAATACGTAACCAAGCTTACCAGTGGCGTAGCCAGGACAAATCCAGGTCCTCGTTCAGTGAAATGAGAGACAGCAAGTACCCCAGGGCTACCGTACGGCATGCATGCTACGAGCCACGACACGCTCGATGCTCCAGCAGGACCACGTTGGCATCTTGATGCTACTTTCAATTATTATCAGCTCTCCCTAATCCACGTCCTTTTCAGGCACTGGTAGTAGTAAAGGAAGGAAGCAACAGGCATCAGTTTTGGAGACTGGATTGCGGCGGCTGTCGTGATTTGAAGCTAGGGCTTGGAAATTTGGTGCGTTTTCTTAAAAGTCAGAGCTCCTGGCGTCCTGTGACTATAAGCAATTTCCAGTCTATAATTGGAACAGTTGCTCAGCTTCGGGACTGCAAGGAAAATCTTGAAAAGAAGCCCTAGAAAGGCCAACACGCAAAACTGATATAAAATAAGCCGCGTACCACGCCGATGCATTTTTGTCATCTTTTTGGGGAAAGCCCCGCTGGACTCATTCTGGTTCAACCTGGCCCTTGGTGAGACTGAACCAGGCAAGTCCGAGAGTCTCATGGTTTGCACGAGGATAAAGCCAGGGTTTGGGGTTTTTTTTGTCTTGCCCCTCGCTTGTACAACCCCAAGACACAAAGAGAAAGCTCATGCCGTTATCGAGCTGATCATTTGCATTCCCTTCCTCTGCCTCCCAGCGCCTTATCTCTCCGCTATATAAAAGTACGTGTGGGATCCTGTCATTCAGTTTGCGTTGTTCGGATGCAGGCGTAAAGGCTGGCTTGATTACAATGCAGAAATACTACTCCCTACCAGAGGAAGAATGCACTGCAAAAATCATTGGGTTTGTTTTTGTTTATGTTACAGCGCTCCAGTAAGTGGAACAGCTGAGTGTTTATCCTGCTGCAAGGAAATTCATGTTGGTATTTGTAATAAATGGTTTACACTTTAAGGGATAAAAACAATTTTAAAATCTCTGGGAGAAAGAAAGGAAGAGATATGAAAATATCTCAGAAAAGTTTCCCGAACGCCTTTGCGTTTCCTTCTGCTTCCTTCTCCCGGGAGCCCCGAGCCATCACTGCACGCTCCGCAGCTCCCGCTGCGGGACACACCGATGCCCAAAGTGGTCCCGCCACTTTGGCGAGGTCCCTCACCCGGCACCTCACCAAAACTCAGGCAGAGGCATGGGAAAGACCACCCTGGACATCGAGGGGCTCCGGGTTCTGCATCGGAAAGTCCCGTGAGTGAGTTGGGTAGCCCAAGTTTGAAGAGCACAACGGCCTCCTACCTGAAGGGCTGCAACTCTGGTGGCTGCTGGTCTGGCGCCACTCCCAACGCAGAAATGAACTGGAACCAGAAATAATCGGATATATTCCCAAGCAAACAAGTTCCCGTGAGATTTCCAGCCAGCTTCTCCAAGAAAACCCATTGAAAAAAAACCCTTCCACGAGACACACCCCCCCCCTCAACACCCAGCGCGCAATCAGTGAAACTGCTGACACATCTCAGAGCCTTGGCGTGGGATCTCCTGGGCCGTGCCTTTCCTCCAGCCACGGATAGATCTCCCCGAGACCCGCTGTCCTCTCACACAGGTTTCTGTCTGAGAACAGGGGATGCTGGACATGTCCAGAGCCTCCTCTGACAGGGCACAGGAGTTTTTTACCGGACAGAGCCCAAGACCCCCTCACTGGCCACCACAGACGCCGGCAGCAGAGGAAAAACGTGTAAATTCAGTGATTTTCCTCTGCTCTTACTGCTTTTCGAGAGAGGACCCCTGGGACCCTCCAAGCGGTTTCTGTTGAACACGCCGTGCCCAAACCGCTGAGGGAGGGACGCAGACAGGCGGCAGGAGCCGGAAAGTCCACCAAAATCACATGCATCTCATTTCTGTGCTGCTCCAGGTCCCTGGGGATAAGTTCTCTATAAATCGCAGAGTTAAATTCCCATTCACAGATATGTAAGCAAAGGTTCCACCTAATTGCAAGCCGTTTGCGCTGTCCTCACGTGTCTGAAAACGAGCCGTTGCCCAACGGTATGCTGGGCAGGTCTCAAATATGAGAAAAAAGGTTGTGTTACTAATACATTCGAAGCCCACCAGCGCTAGTTGCACAATATTGTAAGGAACCAAACCCTTCGGCCTGCACGGATTTGTAGCTGGGAGTTCGAAACACGCAGCCTGAACGCCCGATATGGGCGTTTGGCATTTCTTGCGAGGGTGAATTGCTTCAAAATTGGCTACCTGAGGTCTAAGCAATGAGACATGGTAATGATGCTGAAATGACGGTGGGAAGGAGGGAATCTGCTGATGGCACTGGAGTGGGAACAATATTATTATTCTCATTGTTTTGATATCACCAGCACGTTATCCACAAAATAATGGAATATAATGAAACGATTTATCCTCCACAGACACATATTTTATAAAGGCTCGGGAAGAAAGGACAGACTTCTAAATTGCCTCAGCTGCTCAAATTTAGACCAATGCAAAACACACCAGAAATGACAGGAATTTTTGCCCACTTCTAGAAGACAGCGAGGGCGCCCGGAGACACCGCAGAAGGATTTGGGCTCCTCCCTCTTTAACTCTTCCGTCAGAGTTTGCTTCTTCAGCTCACCCCCAAGCTTCTTTTGGACAAGAGACCTGATCGTTCGTGGAGGGTTCCTGCTCTTAAAATCACAGAAAGATGGATTTCATTACAAATGCATAATCCATGGACTCAAAACTGTAGCTCGGGTTGGCTGCATGAGAGAGTCACTCTGTAGCTGTCCCTCAGAACGTGGGTTTTAGCCCCAAATTCTGCATCACCTGTACCACACTCCACCCCTCATCCTACACGCCATTTTTGTCTGCAAGGAATATAACGTATTTAAACACAAGCAAGCACCGATGTCTGCTACAGCTGTGGGACCTCGCTTTTCTAATGAAGGAAGGATTAAAGGACGGATTTACTGGCTTTCGTCAATGGGACCCTAATTCGGGGGAATCTCCTATTTGAAATCAAAACCTCAGGTTGCGAATGCTTCTGGGCGAGCCGTGCCCGATTTGCAGAGAGTCCTTGCGTTTCGTCAACGTGTCAAAGGGGTAACATCTGGCCTGAGGAGTGCATCACCTTGCAGAAGAAAATAGTAGGCAGGCACTTCGAAAAGCACGTGCACGAGTATTACAGAGAGCTGGTATCGGCAGGTTATAGATTCCCTAATTCATAGAGTATGAAAGATCAATGAGTTACTTAAAAGACAGCTATTTGCTGCCACTCTGGTGGAGCTTCCTATCCTGGATTTTATTCAGTAGTTATCAGAGGGCTATAAAGTTCCTTCCCTTTTTCTCCCCATCCTCTCTTTTTATTTTTTTTTTTTTTAAGTGGCAGAAGATATTCATTTAAATAAAAGAGGAGCCACGACTTTTTCCATTGGTAATCTGGTCCATGTGTTCCCTGCAACTGAGCGTTTTCAGAAGGGCCTGACTGTCTGGGTTAATTGTTTAATGCTTTTAGTTAGAATTAAACTTTGCACCTGCTCTGACAGTGATAAATTAAATGTGCTCCTTTTCCAATACTGTTGCCCTCTTTAAGTAGAGACCAAGAAGTGTATCTCCGTTCTTTCCCAGCATTTGAGGAATCTCTGCTACACTTGAGTGTAAACCAGTATAATTTGTCACTAGAGCTAGCGCCAATTAAATTGATTGCGTTGGACTGAACTTTAGGACCTCTAATGCAAGCACTAAGGGAAAAATGGGCTTTTTTCTGCCCATTTCCCCATGTGGCACTTAGACATAGCTCAACAGTGGAAGGCTTTCAAGGTTCAAAAGGGTTTTATTTTCAAAAGAAATGGGCATTGATCAGTTGCATTTAAAGGCAAAGATAATTCCAGAGCTTGAAGGCTGGATTTGTGTTTAAGGTCTAAATCTCTTTCTTTAACCTTGGGGGGCCAGTATAACATAAAAGCAACAAAGAGATTAAGATTACAAAGGGTTTGCAAGTGTAAATGATGCAGTGGTATTCTTCAAACGCAACGCGGGCCGGCTTCGCGACCACGGCTGGGGTCAGCATTTGATCTGTTGATTTTACACCTGTAAAAACAACTTGTGTTTATTTGTCACTTCGGCGTTATCTTGGCAAATGTTTGGGCGAGAGCGCTCCCGCGCTGAACTTGCTCACGCCGGGGAGTTCAAGCTCGCCTTCTTAAAGCTGATTGAAAAGTAAACACTGTAAAGGTCAGCCTGGCGGAGACAATACGAAAAGCCTTTTTCTTTGTCAGCGTAACGCAGCCCACGTGAAGGAGCGGAGCGGTACGCGCCGCTATAGTCTGAAGTCAAGACATACAGTTTTCATGCCTCGGGGAGCCCGACGGACGGCGGGGGAAGGCGCTGGGCGCCCGCCTGCATTGGGTATGCAGCCCGCATAGGCAGGCTGCCCAGCAAGCCCTTGCCGTGCGAGTTGTAAATATGCAGTGAGTAATTACCGGGCTGGGGGCTGGCCTTCAGCGGGCTGCTGATGCCACCGTATCTCCAGCTCTGCGGAGAAGTCCCCACCGCTCGCAGCCGTGAGACACACCAGCCCAGACGGGGCATCCACGTAGCCCATGGTGACCACGCGCTAGCTCGCCTTAGCCGGGTGCGTTTCCACGGCTGGTGCCACAGCAAACAAACGGCGAAAAGCGCTTTTGCCAGCAATTCAGACGCGGGCAATTATCCCCGTCCCCCTTTTCAAAAGGGGGTTGGCCAATAGTCCATGCAAGCTCACCAGAACCCTCCAGTTTGGGGCCAAAATCTCTATCCAACTGTCTGTCAGGTCGACTGACTCTTTGAGGCATCTTCGCTTGTAAAGTCCTAGACACACCGAAGGGAAGCCCACACCTCCTGAGAGCTCTCTTTTTCACTCACAAGGGGAAAAAAAACAGCTCAGTCTTCACTGTGAGCCTGGGATAGTCATTTTGCTTCCTGCAACGACTGAGTCTCAAAGAAAGCCAAAGCCGTTTGCGAAGCGGAGCTGGACAAGTTGAGGGCCACCGGGCAGATTTATGCAGCACCGTATTAATGGGCACAAGGAAACTTTCCAGTTTTTTAATTATAAAAGGGCACTGAGCAGACACTGTCTGCCAATGATATACAAGGGAGAGGGATGTGCCAAACTGCGCCGTATTGATTCCCGCGGCAGCACTCAAGCTGCAAACTGACTTCGGTGGAGGACGCCACCGGCCAAAAGCAGCGCGGGCGGCGTTTCCCGTGCGCACAGACAGGCACACGCCTGCAGCAGCAGCCGATGCGTTTCCGAGCGATGCAGGGGAGACGGAGCAGGAGGGGGCTGCACAGGGGCAGGCCAGGCAGGGACGGGGACGCGTCACCCAGCGCTAATGGAGAAAACGGACTCTTGTAAAGCCCCCCCGAGGAAAGCCAAGGCATACACGCGTGCACGTGTCTAAAACTTGGGGAACTTTCCTTTGTGACATCCATTTTCTTGCAGCAAAGTATGATTGGCGTTAGATGAACGTGTACGTACACATGTGCATGTAATGGGTATGTATAAGGGCTCTATACATATATCAATAAATGCAGGTGTGTACACATTAGCAGGTGCGGGGGGTTGACAGCTTCTCCTGCATGGACGCTCACCAGTCCGCCCCATTCAGATCCGGTTTCTTGGGACAACTACATTGGAAGCTTTCCAAGCCTAAGTGAAGTTCAGGTACCACCCTACTGAGACTCCGACCTTCACGGTTGGTAACAGGCGCACGCAAATGGATGCCCACGCGCGTAGGCTGTGCGCAGCTCCCCAACACACCATTACTTTCAGCTCAGCAGCACCGGAGCCGCATCCACCGACATGAAAATTAACAACCCCCTAACCAGAACTCATCAGCGAAGTATAGGCTCCCAGAGCTGGGTGCAGATGCTCACAAACACCTACGTGCGGGGACAGCGCGTGTATCTGCATAGACGGATGTGGACATATCCAAGACCAGATGCCCCAGCTGACACCCACCAGCATAGCTCCACTTGCACCAGCGCATGATCTGGCTGTGAAACATTGCTGTTATCACCTGACATCTGAAAGGAGAAACGAGGAGCAGCTATTTCAAAGCCACCAGCGTTTTGTTTTGGGTTTTTGTGAGACTTCTTTCAAAATCTGCGAAAGTAAGTAAATGTTGAACCAAGATAAACTGCGCTCGAAGCCCACACACGAGACAACTCCTCGCGTGGCCTCATACCGAAACTCTACAGCGAAACCAAATCAGAGATCAAGGAGAAGCCATGCCTGAAACCTTCAGCTCCTGAATTTACCAGCTGACTAGAACAGTTGCGCTCCTCGGGGGAGGCAGCAAAGGAAGGGCACAAAGGGCAGTATCATTTGCCAGGCTGGAAACTTAAGACACATGCAAAGCCGATTGCAGTTTTGTTGCTATTTTCAAAAGTGCAAGTTGTTTCAACAGAAGCCTAATCTGTGTATGTCTGGAATGGGAATGAATGGATTAGCCTTTCAAACCCTTCAAGATCAGGTCAAGATCATCCAAGCGAACCACAGCTACAAGAAAGTTGAATTCTGCATCCGGCAACTTGTGTCGCAAACGGAACATTTACTTATTGTAAAAAAGTGCCCAGCATTAGCATACCCGCTTTAAGGAGTCTTTTGAGGATGACTAAGAGAGCGCGAGATTAGTAAACAGTAATTTATGAACCCAGATACACGCTAGGCATTAGTCATCTGCGAGCGCGCTACCTGTGCCGGCTGGCGAGGGACACCGCCGGGCATTGTTTGCAAGCCCTCTCCTGATTACAGCCCAACAATGGCATTGTTTGGTTCCAACTGCAGGTATTTATGTTGGGCATTCAGCTTTTCCACTGTTCCCTTGATTGGTTCTTTTCAACCGAGTCCCATTAAATTAAAGTTCCTTCGCCGAGCATATCAAAGTAACACTGGAGAATTTTTCATAAGCATTACTTGACCCAGCTGGTGTATTTTCATGTTTGAAAATTATTTTCCCTCACAATGGGAATGGTTCCCGCTATTGTCAGGGATGTGCTTTTGTTTCACTTGATGCCACTAACTAGCCCAAGCCTCGAGTGCCATTAAGATATTTGGCAGAGGTTCTCCAGACAGCGTACTTTTTTTGGAGGGGTTATTGCGAAAAATATCCCTAATCTGAGTCAGAGAGAACTGGAATCTGGGTCACCCTCTGCTCAAACAAGTCCCCCAGCCATCGAGCCACAAAGGCCAGCATTGCCATGAGCCCCGAGACCAGCAGAAAACACGGAGTTCCTGTCAGAGCCTCTTCCTCCAGAGGTTCAGTCTCTGGTAAGCAGCCTTTCTGTATTTAAAATTACAATTTATATCTTTCACTGAAAAGGAAAGGTCATCGCAAATGGTAAGGGAACTGGAGGGAAAGTTTCCAAGTGCATCAGAAAAATGTTCTCCAAGGTTGAAGGTGGTAGAGCTGCTAAAGCCTTGCGGAGCACAGTCATTTCTAGAATATGGGGCTGGTTACGTTCCTCACCTTGGGGACAAAACACGTTGCTTTCTAACTATGTTTATAACACACGTGCTTCTGAAAATATGTAAATATCTGGCTTTGTATCCAAGAGCAAGCCAGCAAAACATCAAACAAACTTTTGGAAAATCATTTCTCCACCGCCCAGTGCAACCACCTCAATGTACCCACCACAATCTCCCACTTTCTTCTTCCCGAGGTAATGAACCCCGAAGCCCCCAAGACTCTCCCTACTTGACTAAACCCAGTCTCATCCCACACGCTTTCCCGTGGCAAACCCTTCATCTTTGCACATATCCACCCTAAGTCCTGCAATTCTTCCACCTGGGTCAGATTTGCCTACAGACCATTTCCACCACTCGTGGCTCAATCACTGCAGACTCTGTCTCCCACCTAAACTGCATCACACCTTCCCCAATCCCTTGGACCCAGCAGACGCTGCATCTCCAAGACCCTGCCCTAAAACACGTCAAATTCAAAAAACAGCGCGTGAACAAGTGAAAATAGAGACCACGCAAGTGATTTTCATTCCCTTCAATATTCACCTGTGGTTCTAACATCCCTCCATTTCTAGTACATCGCTAAGCAAGTCACGGCAGTAGAACTGAAGAGATTTTAACAGGATTTGTTTTCTTTTCCTAGTGGAGAATTAGTAATGAAGGAGCCACCCCCACATCCTCCTGTTATGTTCAGTTTTGGGAGTATATTCAATTAGCGTTATATAGAGGCTTTTGTGAGAACATCACTGCTGCTATATGAGATAAGTGGCAAATGCTCCAAAACCCAGAAAAAAGTTTGAATCCTAACATTTTAAAAATTCTCTGTCCCATCTTCTGCAAAAAGCACGTTTAAAAATGCTAACAACAGACATGAGTAAAGTTGGTGAAACCCTGCAAATATCTCCTGGAATATTCATTGAAATTTTCACACACGTGTTTTCACGAATTTTGTGTCACCGGCGTTGCTTGTTTCCCTTGAATATTCCAACGCAAGAATGTACGACCATGAATGAGACCAAAAAGAGAAAATTTCAAATAAATGTGAGGTGTATTCACAGAAAGCTAATACTCCCTGCTTTAGTTTCCATATTGGCCATGGAAACCTGTCTGAAAGAGTTACATTCCTCCAACCAAACAGAAAAATACCATGTGCTCCATCTGGCTTTGAAGACAGCCTGTGTTTTGCTTTGAATACATACACAAAACTGAACTACTTATTAATTCAGCACAGAATTAATTGATAAACCATTCAAATAAATAACTCGGATGATAAAGCTTGTAACCTGCTAATAACTGCACACAGTAAAGAGGCAAAGCAAGACCATGACATGACGATGAACTATTTGTTGAGCGCTAGTAACGAGGGGCAGTAACTCTGGAGCCAAGAGGACATCTCCCAGCCATGGCCATGGCTGGGACCTGCCAGACGAGGAGCAGGACACTGGCACAGCAGCAGTGCCCACCATCAGTCGCTCACATCATCGTAGTTAAGATGCAAAAATAGAAGGGAAGGACCAACATCGCCATCTGAGAAGAAGCAAGTGGCGTGCTGAGGTAGGGAGGTCATGCTAAAGCTAGGTTCTATCTCAGCCTCTTCTATTTCAGTGTAAAGCCTCAATGAGGAGGACCCACACCTTCTCCTTCAGCTAACGGGTGGTCATCTATTAGTCTCTAATCCATCATCCCACATCTGCTCTGTTCTTGACTGAATCAGCTACTAGCAGAGGCCAAGCTGGAGAGAGGGACCCCTACACACCCCTACCCTAGGAAGAACGATGGGTAGAAAGAAACATCCACTGAGCCAAATTTGTGAACTGTTACAAAAAGTGACAGGTTTTGTTTAATCCAAACCTCGGTCCGTGCTGCAGCACAAGCCATACCATACGGCATTCCCTCCATGAAAGAGTGAGCTTGGTGAAACTACAGCTAACGCAAAAACTCTGCCCAGCTTGGGGCAAGTGAGTTGGCCGAGGTTTCTCCTGCCATCTTTGCCTTGATTGCAAATGAGAGACACATGTTAAGAAAAGCGATTATGCCTAAATGCAAGTGTCTGAAGTTCTTGGGGTTTTTTTTCCCCCTACTTTTTTCCTCTTTAAAAAAAACATCCCTTAGACAGCTGAGCTAATAGAGTCCAACATCTTTGATGATAGTGATGCTAACACTAGAAACAAATTATAGTGTTCAGAAAGTTTGAAAGACTGAAAAGAAATGCAGAACGTGTAACACCAAATTTGCCTGTCAAGTACTTTTTTTATTACTGCTTGTTTCATTTTATTTTATTCTTAAAACTGATGTTTTTGCAGCTATCTGCCTCCCCATTGGAAATTCCAGCTTGGAGAATACTGATTTGCAACTTCAATCATCGCCTGACAAACACAGTCCCCACTAAGTGAGAGCCGATCCATAACAGGTATTTCAAATTTTCATAAGTCACAACATATCACCCTAAAGTGAAGCATTTCATTCACAGGACGCGCTCTTCTGAAATCAGCAAATATTTTTAATTTTTTTTTTTTTTAAAAGGTATAACGCCAACTTAATATTCTGAGTGCAAGTGGCCACATACACACACCGCCAGCATCACCTGGCAGAGCTCCCCAGAAATTCCCTTAAATAAAACCAGACGAGAATCTGGCTGAACATTTTAACGTAATTCCATCTCGAGATTTCTGTTGTCTTTTTTTCATTACCTTTTATGTGGTTTTAACCATATATTCCCTTACGTGCTATTTTAAGTAAACGATCGGGGTTTGCTGCGAGACCACACGGCACATACCGCGTTAACCGGTGGCTTGCAGTATCCTTGCTTTGCTAATACCTCCCGGCGCTGATGGCTGCTTATTGTCACGAAACATTGTACTCGAGGCGCTCTCATTGTGTCCTCCAATCTATTGTGTCCCATACTCCCAAAGAAAGCCTCCCTGCCTCTAACGCCAGCAATATCGCCGCACAAAGACCAAGTGATACCGCCACAATGGCACCTTTACGCAGCATGGTCCGAGTTCATTTTCTACACTTTTTTCTGTATTGTTTCCTTGGAAAAAATAAACAGGCAGGTCCGAGCTCTCCTGCTCCACCAGATGACCTGTTACAAGCTGCCTTTTCTCCTTGCAGACAGCAGAGCAAAACACCACCTCCTTAGCAGCCAACCTCAGCAGGCATAAGGCACGTAGGAACGCCTGCCCAGATAACAAAGCCATGCAAGCTCCAGGGATAATACATATTTGCTTGCCAGCTCTTTACTTGTGCACCAGCAGCTGCGTGGAAAAGATGGACTGCATAAAACACGTGCATCTGGAGAGGCGCCTTGGTGTAGGTGCCACCAAAGAGGAGAAAACAACGCTGTGGGACATGCGTTCATCACGCCCAGCGGTAGGACGGAGGTTGTCCCGCAAAGCTCAAGTCAAAGCTTCACTGTTCATCAAAGGAATATTATTGCCATTGCTCTTTCGGCTAGGCTTGAATCAGCAGAAATGCTCTTCTTGCACAGAAGAGGAAGTTATCCTATAACCTGAAAAACGTATTTCATCTGTTTCATTTTGCTCACCCTTCAGGTGTTTAACACAGATCTCCCTCCAACAGCGCGGTGGAAACTTTGCGTAAATGAGAATTTCTGAAAAATGGCGTAAATGCAAATTGCCTAAGCCCTTCTAAAGGCAGCTGTGAAACACGTCAAATTCAACAAAATAATGATACAGGAAGAATCAGGTGATGTCCTGGTTTTATGGAGCTTATAGGGATCATCTTCTGTTCTCTGGAACTGTGTCAGGTTCTCACATCCTAAATTTCACGTCAACTTTCGAGTTCAAACGGACAGCATAACTCAGCCCGAACAAGAGCACTTCCACCTGACTCGGTAACTCAGGCCAGACTTGCTTAAAACTCAGCCCAGATTCATCAAAAGGTTTGCAAAACCTCGGTGAACTTGGCCCAAGTCGGGATGTGTAATGGGTTTCAGCTGTAACGACTTTCACCTGGTTTGGGGTTTGCTCGCTGAAGTTTTCCCACAGTCCCCATTAGGGCTCAGATGGGAACTGCCGCTCCCCACCCATTTCTCTTATCTCTGCATCTTATAACTAATATTATTAAGCTAATGCATTTGCTTTACTCTTCAGCCATGGGAAACAATCATCCTCCTCCTGCCTCTTTGATTTCAGTATCGAACATGAGAGCACAGACCTGAATTTGGATGTCGAAGCACACGGGAGGTTTGTATTGACCTCAACCCGGAGATTCTCATGAATAACAAAGGACGTTTTTAGACCACATGTAACGCTAAATTTATTACAGGACGGCATAATTCAAGGCATGATATTCACATTTAGCCTAAAGGTGCCTTGAACTTGACAAGTTCATAGCAATCATCGTAAGAGTTGCTTTCACCTCTGGCTCCCAGGTCTGTACGCTCCCTTAAGCACCTTTTTAAAGCTAACTGTACTTTGTGAGCTTATACTATCTCATCTCTATCTCTCTGATAGTGGGTGGTGCCATAGAGAGAAATTAAGCCTGAGCAGAGCTGGCAGGAATTCCCAATATTGTTCCGGTAGCCAAGCAAGTTCATTTAATGCTGCTCAGATGGCTCCATGCAGCAATTTGGCACGTGCACGTAGCCACAGTGACTCCGTGCAATTACCAGGGTGCCCTCCATGCCCATGCTCTTCATGCTTACCAACACAAACGGCAACGGTGGAAAATTTTAAGACAGCACGCCCAGTGACTCCAGCGGACTCGCAAATGGTTTTCAAAGCTTTTGAACAGTTGCAAGCCACTGGACGGCAACAAAATGCACCTGTTTTGGGGGATGTACAAGACAACTCAGTCTTCCTTTCCTCGCTGCGTTGGCTTTTTACTAACAACAGACACTAAAACCGCCAAAACCTTATTTGGGTTGCTGCTTGTTCTGTGCTCGTTCTACGAAAGCAAAATGGCTAGACTAGCAAATTAGGAATTACAGTAAGGTTGCGCAACAGGAATGGATAAAGAACAGATTCAAGTCAAACCACAACCCAATAAACAATTACCCACTTCAGCAAATGGTTTTAACTTGAGTGATTATATTCTTAAAACTAAAATTTGCAAAAAAAAACTCAAGTAATATTTTTTCCCAATGCCACACAGAGCCATTTTTTAATTTGGTGGTGATTGCGTTGGGAACAGTTACAGTTTTACTAAACCGACATTCAAAAACCATCTTGGGTCTCTGCTGCAACATGGACGAGGCATCACCAGCCCTTCTGCCTCCAGGAAGGCCGTGGGGTGCAGTCTGTGGCTTCGCTTTGGACCTCAGACCTAAAGTCTTTCAAAGACACTCAGCAAACCAGCCAGGTCATTCCAGCTCTTGCCAGTACATCCCTAAGGTCCCTCAGGCAGAAAAGTCCAGTCCAACAGTCCATGCGGGCAGGTACAAGGAGGTCACGTGAAAAGCTGAAGACAACACCTAGCCCTCCCACCAGGAGATCATGAAAGATTTCTATAGAGATTAATAGAGATGAAATTATCGAGGATAATTGGCTTTAAGAGCCTAATTGAAAGCCTTATTTTCATCTTTCTATTCACTGGGTTGCAATCAGGCTATAAAACAGGGAAGAATATTTTTATTTTTTTTTTACAGGAAAACTAAGTGGCAGCTTGTCCTCCTGGCGCTGCCCAGACTTTCAGGACAGCATTACCCTTCCTCGCAGGGAGAGGAATAGCTTATCCTTATCACTTTTCTGCAAGAGACTTCCACAAACCCACATATATTATCGTGGGACTTGCTCAGGAATTTTAAATAAGGCCAATTTTTTCCAGCACCAAGAAGCATTTCTGTAAAACCAACGTTATCCAGAAGAAAGTATTAATTTTTCTGGGAATGATCACCAGGAAACTGAAATGAGCAAATTTTCTATTGGGCCTGTTCAAACTTCACCAGAAATAGGCAGATGGCCAGAATGACCCAAAACGGTTCAGCGTCTCCAGTGCCTTTCCTATGGCGAGGTTTGGCTTCTGAGAGCCGTGTTCTCTGCTCCAGACTCCGAGTGCCACCGTACAGCACAGCTCTCTGTCCACCCGAGCAGCACCTGAGGTCAGTCAGGTGGAATATCAAACTGCCAGCACGAAACGCCTTTTCTTTTTACTCTCTTGTTATTACATTCAAATTTGTGGAATTTCTTCTAGAACAAAAAGTGCTGAACCTGGACGAAAGCAAAGTCTAAAGTTGGGCATTTACAGGGAGATGGCCATTCCCGCTTTTGTTCAACTAGACCTTCAGCCCTTGTACGATTTTTCTCGGATTTTTTCCCTAGAAAACACCATACCTTCTAAACGTCCGTTTTGACAGCTCTTTCTTTTTTATGACGTTTCTGAAGGCAAGAAGACCCGTCCCACAGAACGTATTGTTTGGACTGGGGTCAGATCTGGAATGCCTGCTTCTCCCAGTCTGCTCATTTTCTAGTCTGTTTGTACTCAGGGAACCACAGAGCAGTTTGGCTGTAGTTACTAGGCGCAAGAAATCTATAAATGTTCAGAAAAAAGGGCCGGAGCCAGTAAAAAACAAACACACGCGTGGTTCCTGCAGTGCAGAAACTCTCCATCTTTCCAGCTGAATCCAGCTTTTTATGCTTATCATCTACCTCACTTGTTTTCACTTTTGTTCAGCAAAGCAGAGCCCAGACTAAATACAGGAACAGTTATACTTGGAAAATATTTAAAATATTTTTTTATCTCCTATTTGGCCAACCTGAACGTTTGACATCTGATATTTTTAGCTGGAAACTCTTTTCTTCTTACCTTCCCGCCACCCCACCCACGCATGTCCGTGATGAGGTTTCAGGGATGCACCGTCTTTTCTGGAGGAGGGAGGTTGCCGCGTAATGCGCGGGGCGAGGCGCAATACCGGAACACTGCACCTCCTCAGCGCACATGCAAGTCAGAAGGCAGCAGAAGCCAGGTTTCAATGTAAATAACATATTAAATATGTTAAATAACGTACCTAAGATACAGCCAACCAAGCGGGCTTCCTCCCTCCGAGGTAACCAGCCTCAAGACCCCTTCCTTGGGAAACTTAGCTGCGCTCTTAGGCTTTCCAAATAGGCTTAAGATTTCTAAAATACTTTAAGTTCTGGGTGTTACAGCAGAAGCTTAAGAAAGGCCAAGTATTTAGCAGTCTATTTGAAAGCAGGTGGGAGTTAGCAGTGGTTCTCAATGCCCTTGGCTGGGAGCCATCAGCAGCACGGGGCCGGGATGCCCAGGGAGATAGTCCTGGACAAACACCAGCAATTCTCCCTCTTGACCTGCCCCGCGGTCCCAGAGCTGCTGGCAGGGGCTACGGCACGGGGCTGGGAGCGCATCTGAGACCCTCACCCGCTCCTCCACCCAGGTCACCTCCAACTATACGCGCAGAAGGAAGCGGGTTGTTGAAGACGTTAGGAGAAAAAAAAAATAAGAGATAAAATAAAATCTAAGCTTTTCTGGAAAATTCGTAAAACCACAGAGCGCTGAGAAAAAAAAAAAAAAAAAAAAAAAACACAAAACCCATAGCTCCGAGTCCAGGCTCAAACATCAGGGGTCCAATATTAGGCTGACTATTGACCCACCATTGTAAAATGTTGCTGCTCTTCACAGTTTTTAAATAACGTACCCATCGCTTCCTGAATCCATCAGGCCCGGGAGTCTAAGTAAAGTGCTAAAAATGCAAATGGCTTTGAAGCTGCATTAATGTGTAATAAGATGGTCACTCAATGTTAAGCTGTCTAGACTTATGAATAAAGTCCCCTTAAATTGAGCAAACCCACCTGGCAAATAAGCTCAGGCACGAGCCCTGTCTGCGTGTAACATCTCAGGACGGCTGGCTTCCTCAAACCTGTGCCAAAAAGCCTCCCCACAAACTCCCCGGCAGCTTCAAAACTTCAGGGCTTTGCAAAGAAATT
Organism: Chroicocephalus ridibundus; assembly: GCF_963924245.1. Classification (NCBI taxonomy): domain Eukaryota; kingdom Metazoa; phylum Chordata; class Aves; order Charadriiformes; family Laridae; genus Chroicocephalus; species Chroicocephalus ridibundus. The sequence goes on from NC_086286.1 coordinate 2,133,766, forward strand.
CTGCAAAGGCGTCTTGAAATTGCAGGTTGCGTATAACATGGGAGCTGAAGGGAGATTTAAGAAATACCAAAAGAAAAAAAAAAAAAATGGGAAATTAACCCACCCACTCCCTTTTTTAAAATTTATTTTTATTTTAAACCTTCAGACACTATTTGAAATTGCCCACAACGAAAATAACATTGAACTCGGCAGTGAATTGTGTCCCAGGAGCGAGGATTTTTCTGGACGCGCAAAAATTATCACCGCAGGGAAGTCATTGAACTAAGCTATCGCTCCTTCACAAGTCGAAGGGGAAAAAAAAAAAAAAAAAAAAAAATCAGCTGTCAACAACTGAAAGGACCTTCTTCAACAACTGATAGGAGCTTGTGTCCAGAAGTTCATCCAAATATTCATACAAAGTTCACATACATCCATACGTTCATACACGCTCTCCGGTGTTTGCTCCGGAGGGACCATTAAATCCCAGGAAGATGGGGACTGACGCCCAAGTGCCTGATATTTCTAAGGCAGTCTGATTGGGGAGGGGGGGAAAACACCAAAAAAAAACTTGTTGTGAAATGTGAAACATATCTGTTTTTCCTTTAGACGTGCGTGAATGAATGTGGCAGTATGCGTATGAATGTTGATGAGATGAGGCTGGAGAGCCGAGGGAAGTCTTGAGGGATTACTCAGTGGTAGGAAGAAAAAAAAAAAACCCAACACCAAAAACCCAAACCCTAGGATTTCTTCCTGCAACATATGGCAATAAAACACAGCACTGCATAACTTAAACCTGCCCGAGGTCCTCGCTTTCATTCCCGGGCGCTGTTTTGCAGAGAAATAACACAAACGTGGCTCTTTTTGCCCATTCCCACCTCTCCCTGCCCTTTCCCTCCCTGGTCTGTTCGGCACTGCCGAGCCCCGCACCGTTTGGCTCCGGCTTTGAAAGGACAAGAAAGTGTTTTTAAGTACGAGAGACACTCCTGAATAAATTCTCCCTTGGGAAATAAACTACGTGAACAGCCACTCCACGTCACGCGCGGTTTACGCGCCGCACGTGGAGCCAGGCTGGAGCCCAGGTCCGCGTGGCTCTGCCTCTGCAAAGCCAGCCTGGGCAAAATCGATAGGGAGGGGGGGGAAAAAAATGAATTACAGCAGGTTCTGCTTGTAGTCAAACTCACATAGATTAAAAAAAAAAATTATATATAAAAAAAAAAATCCCTCAATTGAAAAGATTTTGGGGCCAAGACCAGATGCTCATAAAACTTTGATAAACGATAGTATGAAATATGCATGTGGGGGCTGGTTTGGTAAAGCTTCATTCACATTCGCCTACTCCCTTCCTCTGCTGCCTCTTCGCAAACCAAAACATGCAAGCGGAGCTTTTCAACCCAAGGTGGGTTTTCGCCCCCTTCCCACCTCCTTTTTTTTTTCGTATTTTTTTTAAACGCTTTGAGATGCTCAGACCCAAGCCGGTCTCTCCAAGTCCCACGCTGTGGGTCTTTTCACGGCCACTCCGCTGATGCAAGTCAGAACTTGACGAACAACAAACAGCACCTGCATGCAGAAAGTGCGGTGGAGCTGGCAGTATCAGTCCAAGAGGAAAATTTTGCCATAACAAACCACTCCTAGGGATCAGTTTTTGGCTTACTGGTTCCTGGACTCCAGCATCTCGTTTCACACCTCCTTTTCTGCCCCACGTATGGATAATTAAGGTCCTGGGTGTCCCTCCTGCATCCCAGAACGCTGTAGCTACAGGATGAACGACGTGCGATTTGGAAAGCTTTAATTTTTAACCCCAACTCAGCAGCGCTGCGAGCCCGGCAGCTCAGTGGAGGACACGAGGTCCAGCCCCGAGCGGTGCAGAGATCCCTGCCACCGCCAGCATCACCGTCCCCCGTGCCGGGAAGTGATCACTGGAAGTGATCTGTAACACCAGCCCCGGGTCATTCAAATCTCAGCAGCTCCCCTGCTTTGAGTGGCCTTTCCGGGGCCAGACCTTTTTAGGTTTTCCCCCAAAGCTTGTCCCAAGAAATCAAGAGGGGTCCTTCCAATCAGCGCGCTTGGCATGAGCCCAGAGAGATTGTCCTGGCTTTACAGTTGCAGGAGCAACTAAATTCACATAGCAACATAGGTTTTCCCCCCTCTATCATCTAGAAAAAGTAAAATTCAGAATAAAAGTCTGGCTTCACAAAAAACAACACTTTCTTTAGCTCGTTACCCACAAGCTAAAGCCACAGGTTCAACCCCAGAGCGGGGCAGCGTTTTGAGAACAGCTACCAGCGGCACACTGCTGGGCAGGGACGGAGGTGGGACGAGCAGAGGTCTCTCTCCAGACCTCACCACAGACATCAGCTACGCGGGGTCGGTAACTCGTGGCCAGGAGAACATCTGCAAGGGGTGGCCATAGGGCCCAGCTCCCCCCTGGCTCGCTGTGGGGCAATGGGAAATGCCATCCAGACAGGGGGTGAAATGCCCAGCCTTCAGCCCAGCATCTGCCTTTCCCTTTCCGCAGTCAGAGCTATGGCTTTTGTTTTCAGATTTGGCAATTTTGACAGTTAAAAACGCGTCTATTAATCAGGAACAAAACCCAAAGATTTATAAAAAAAAAAAAAAAAATTCAGTAAATTGAAAAACCCTGCAAATCACTTCAGGTTGATGATATATTGATTTTCTAAAATAATACTGATTATTCCAATAAAATCGAAATCAATTTTTAAATGAAAGCCTTTTCAGGAGCAGACAGACTTAACAGCCTACACAACAGGCACGCACTCGCACAACGGGAGCCCCTTAAAAAGGGGTCGGTGGGAAGGGTTTGTCCCGTTCCCCCGAGGAAGCCAGGCTGGAATGGCATGTCCCAGCAGATACGTGACCTAGCAGATATATGTCCCAACGCACGTATATGCCCCCCAAAGCAGCGTGGTCCCGTGACCAAGGTGGCATAACAGG